>NW_006921867.1:3232619-3235446 GCF_000298275.1 Orycteropus afer afer
GGGAGAAAATTATAAACCACAAGGTAACTGCAAAGAAAACTGATAAATCTTCACATGACAATAAAAAAAGAACACAAGTACAAATATTTAGCAAATACTAAAACAATAGCAATGAAGGAAATGATAACACGATTCATAAACAAAATGAGCTCAGCACACAAAATTATAAGGAAGAAACCAGCAACACCACACACACAAGAAAATGACAGCAACCAATTCATGCTTATCAATAATTACCCTGAATGGCAATGGATTAAATGGACCAAAAAAAGATGGAGAGTTGCAGAATGGATGAGAAAACATAACCCATCAATATGCTGTCTACAAGAGACACATCTTAGAGACAAAGACAAAAATAGACTAAAAATCAAAGGTTGAAAAAGATAAGCAAATGGCAACCAAAAAGGAGCAGGAATGGCAATATTAATTTCTGATAAAATTGACTTTAAGACAAAACCACCATAAGAGAAAAGGAAGGACATTATATAATAATTAAAGGATCAATCAAACAATAAAATATAATAAATATCTATGGACGTAATGAAAGAGCCCCAAAATACATAAATCAGATTTTCACAGAATTGAAAAGACAAATAGATGACTCCACAGTCATAGTATGTGTGGTAGTTAAACTTGTATGTCATCTTATTTGGGCTTGTTGAGTGGCTGGGCACCTGGTGGTAGTTATTCCCCATGATGACATTGGCAATCAACTCCATGGTGGGATCTACTGTAAGCAGCTGAGTAGCTGCCCTAGGGATGTGGTCTGCTTCCTGTATATAAGGAGAAGCCTTGGGGAATGGGCTCCAGCTTATGGCATGCTTGAACCCTACATGTAGCCATGTCATTGTTCAGCAGCCTGCCATGCTCTGCCGACCTTGGGACTTCCAATGAACTTGAATTAATGGTCTGCCATGTGGCTTGGTAACATTGGGACTGTGCCTTTATATTTGTTGACTTGGGCTGGTCAATCTCAGCAGCCAGGAGCTGAGTGCAGAAAAGCCTCCAGCTTCAGTGGACCAGGAGCAGGAGGCAGAGCTGAAGCCCAAGGTTGAGGGGCTTTCACCCAGCCCCTAGAACCTGGCACTTGAACTTGGACTTACAGCCTCCAAACTGTAAGAGAATAAACTCCTGTTTGTTAAGGCCATCACATTTGTAGTATATTCTTGCCAGACTGGCACTAGGTAACCAGAACAGTAGAAGACTTTAATACACCATTTTCAATGAAAGATAGAACTGGAAAGAAACTCAACAAAGATGCAGAAAAACTAAACAATACAATCTACCAACTTGACCTTATAGACAACATCTACAGAGCACTTCACTCAACAACAGCACAATACATATTCTTTTTCCAGTGCACATGGAACATTTCCATGATAGACCATATGTTAGGCCATAAAGCAATCCTTAATGAATTAAAAAAAAAAAAAAAAACATTGAAATACTGTGAAGCATCTTCTCAGATCACGATACTATAAAATTAGAAATCAACAATAGGAAGACCAATGGAAAAAGAGCAAACATGTAGAAACTGAACAACACCCTCCTTATTAACTACTAGGGAATAGAAGAAATAAAAAATGAAATTAAAAATGCCTTGAATCATATGAAAATGAAAGTACAGCATACCAAAATCTTTGGGACACAGCAAAAACAATGATCAGAGGCCAATTTATAGCAATAAATGCATACATCAAAAAAGACAAAAGAGCCCAAATCAACACCATAAGCCAACACCTCCAACAGTTAGAAAAAGAACAGCAAGAAAAGCTTACAGTCATCAGAAAAGAAGGAAATAATAATGATTCAAGCAGAAATAAATTAACCAGGAAATAGACAATAGAAAAAAAAGGATTAGAAGTAGTTTTTTTGAAAAGACTAATAAAATTGACTAACCACTGGCAAATTTAACAAAGAAAAAGAATACAAGTACCATGAATAAGAAATTAGTTGGGTGACATCATGACATGACCAACTAAAATAAAAAAGATAATAGGATACTATGAAGAACTGTACTCCAACAAATTTGAAAATTTAGAAGAAATGGAAATATTTTGATAAACACACTACTTACCTAAATTAACACAGACTGAGGAGGAAAAATTTTACAGACCCATAACAGAACAAATTGAACAGGTCATAAAAATTTTACCAACAAAAAAAGTCTCAGCCCAGACAGTTGCACGGGAGAATTCTCCCAAACGTTCAGAGAAGAACTGACACCAATCCTACACAAACTGTTTCAGAACATAGAAAAGGATGGCATCCTCCCAAATTCATTTTATGAAGCAAGCATAACCTTGATATCAAAATCAGGCAAAGACATCACTAAAAAAGAAAACTACAGATCAATATCCCTCATGAATATAGATGTAAAAATCTTCAACAAAATCCTAGCCCATAGAATGCAACAACATATAAATAATAATAATAATAACTTTTGACTAACTGGGGTTCATATCAGGTATGCAAGATGGTTCAACATTAGAAAAACAATCAATGTCATCCATCACATAAATAAAACAAAGGAAAAGAACACCTGATCATATCAATTGATGCAGAAAAGGCATTTGATAAAATCCAACACCCATTCCTGATCAAAACTCTCAGCAAAATAGGAATTGAGGGGACCTTCCTCAACATAATAAAAGGGCATATATGCAAAACCAACAGCCAACATTATTCTCAATGGAGAGAGTCTGAAACCATTCCCCTGTGAACAGTTGCCAGATAAAGATGCCCTCTATCACCACTTCTATTCAACATTGTACTGGAAGTCCTAGCCAGGGCAATGAGGCAAGAAAGGGAAAGCAAAGGCATCCAA
>NW_006921867.1:3235927-3240461 GCF_000298275.1 Orycteropus afer afer
TCCATTTGCAGAAAAGTGAGAAAAGATCTGTACCTCACACCCTACAGAAAAACTAACTCCAGATGGACCAAAGACTTAAATGTGAAACCTGAAATTATAAAGTTGCTCAAGGAAAAACTAGGAGCAAATTTAGGGACCCTAATATATGGCATAAACAGACGATCAAGCATAACCCAAAATGCACAAACAGCAAGAGATAAACTAGATGAATGGGACTTTCCAAACATTAAATTTTTATGTGCTTCCAAAGACTTCTCCAAAAGAGTCAAAAGAGAACCTACAGATTTGGAAAAAAATATTCAGCAATTACATATCTGACAAGAGACTTATCTCTAAAATTAGAACAGAAAACTCCAACACCTCAACAATAAAAACACAAATATTTCAACTAAAAAATGGGCAGAAGACAGGATTAGACACTTCACTAAAGAGGATATACAGGCAGCCAAAAAACATATGAAGAAATGTCCACAATCATTAGCCCTTAGAAAGATGCAAATCAAAACAACAATGAGATATCATCTTGCCCCAGCACTAGTAGCAAAGTTCAAAAGACAGAAAATAACAAATGCTGGCAAGGATGTGGAGAGATTAGGACTCTCATACATTGCTGGTGGGAGTGTCAAATGATACAACCACTATGGAAAGCAGTGTGATGATTCCTTAAAAAGTTGGAATTAGAAATACCATTTGACCCAGCCATTCCATTACTAGGTATATATCCTAAAGAAGTGAGAGCCAGGACAAGAACAGATATATGCGTACCCATGTTCATCACAGCACTATTACAATAGCCAAAAATGGAAACAACCTAGGTGTCCATCAACTGAGGAATGGATAACCAAACTATGGTACATACACACAATTGAATACTATGCAACCCTAAAGAATAACATAGAATATACAAAATACCACATAACGTGGATGAACTTGGAAGACATTATGCTGAGTGAAATAAGTCAATCACAGATGGACAAATGTTGTATTAGTCCATTATTGTAAAAAGTGAAGAAAAAGTTTCTATATGGAAGGAAATTTTCGTTATTGGTTACCAGGTGTGGGAGCAGAGGGAAGGGAATACTGCTAGACAGGTAGACACAAGTACCGATTTGGTTGAAGGGAAGGGAAATGGCCCAAATATGAGTGATCAACACGGTGGCACTGAGGAAGAGGAAGACAGAGAGAGGTGCATGGGAAGTACAGACAACAAAGATGAATCCTTTTGCACATACAGTACTGCATTGTTAGTGATGACAAACATATATTCATCTATGGGTGGATAGATGGGTGGACAGGGTGAATGATCAGGTATGTCTGTACAGGGGGGAGTGGGCCCATGATCATGTATAGGATTGGTAGACAATGTTTCTACAAGTGTTTTTGTATGTTCTCTAAGAATGTCCAGGTTTATAGTAGAGCTGACAAGGGTTGTAGTCACTTCTTGGCCACAGCCAGGTACCCAAAGGGAGTGAGTAGTTGGTCCTGTGGGCTCAGGACCATGGTCGCAGGGGACATCAGGGTCAATTGACATTACTACACAAAAACATTGTTCCACATCATACTTTGGCGAGTAGTGACTGGGATCTTAAAGCTTGCAAGCGGCTGTTTAGATGCAATGATGGGTCTCTCCTTGTCCAGAGCAAAGAAGAATGAAGAAAACCAAAGATGCATGGAAACAGTTAGTCCAAGTGACTGGTACACCATCCAGTCATCAGCATATGTGACTATGAGACCAGAACTAGATGGTGACTGGTTATGACTGTCAGCCACTTGGAGGGTGATCTGTGAAGGAGATCCTGGATAGAGTGGCAGAACAATGTGGAACAAAACTCAAAATCATTAAAAAAAAAAGAGGGGGAGGTGGGGACTAGGTTTGCTGGTCTGATAGAATCTGGTGGAACCCCTGAGACTATGTCCCTTAGCTGCCCTTCAGTTCTGGAATTGAACCCAATCCTGTGGCTTCCAGCCAAACAAAAGACAGGCATATGAGCTGAGCATTTATATTAGGTAGATAAACTCCTTGGATAGATTAATTATGGCAGAATAGAAGAGCTGTGTATGCACAGTGAGACAGCTTGGGGGGTGGGAATGCATGGAAGGGAAGGAGACAGGGAAGAGGTAGCTATGGGGAGGAAATGGAAAGAGAGCTGTTGTGGGAAATTGCAGTCAATGTCATGAGACAATGTGTATGTGAACTGCTGTATGGAAAATGAATTTGCTTTGTAAAGATTCACCCAAATCACAATAAAAATTAAAAAAAAATTAGAGTGAAAATAAATGAGATAGATAATAGAAAACCAATAAGTATGTGGTAGTTAAGGTTTTGTGTCAGCTTGGCTAGGCTGTGGTTTTGAGTGGCTTGGGAGCTGGATATAGTTATCTCCATGATGAGATTGTAATCAACTCCATGGTGGAATCTGCTGTGAGCACCCAATCAGCTGAAGGGGAATTGCTTTGGGGTGTGGCCTGCTTCTAGTTTATAAGGCAAAGCTTTGAGAAAGGTTTTTAGCTTTGGCACTTTTGGATACTGTATTTGGCCAAGTCTTCATCTCCAGTTCCTGGACTTGAAGAACCAGTGTCCTGATCTCTTGCCTGCCAATCTTAGGATTGTTATTGGGCTTGAACCAGTGGCCTGCCATGTTGTCTGCTAATCTTGGGATTGTGCCATTTTACCTGTAAATCTTGAGTTCACAGCCTCAGCAGCTGCCTGAGTTAGGAGACCCATTCATCTCCAGTGGGCCTGGAAAAGAGATAGAACTGAAGCTCAAGGTTGAGGGACTTTCACCCAGCCCCTAGAGCCAGCACTCTGAATTCAGACTTCTAGCCTCCTTAAGACAATAAATCCCTGTTTGTTCAGTCATTCACTTGTGGTATATCTCTTGTAGCAGCACTAGAGAACCAAGACAGAGTGAAACAAAAAGTTCTCTGAAAAGATCGAAAAATTCAAAAAACCTTTAGCTAGACTACCACACAAGCAAATGAACAAAAAAAGAAGAGAGGGGGAAGATGCAGGTAACTAAAATCAGAAATTAAAGTACAGACATTGCTACCAACTCTTCAGAAATAATAAAATGTGTATATATGTTGTTGTTGTTATGTGCTGTTGAGTAGGCCCCAACTCATAGCGACCCCTCCCTGGGTTTCTGAGGCAATATCACTACGGAAGTAGATTGCCCAACCTTCCTTCCGAGGAGCGGTTGGTGGGTTTGAACTGCCAGCCAAATGCCTTAGGCACTATGCTACCAGAGCTCCTGTATACATAGTGTGTGTGTATATATATATGTTCTAATGATACACACACACATATACATATATATATTTGTGTGTGTGTGTGTGTGTATCATTAGAATACTGGGAACAAGTGTATGCCAACAAAAGTGGTAACTTAAATGAAACAAATTCTCAGAAACACATTAAAAGAAAAAGTAAAACCCATGGTTGTCATGTCAATCCCAATTCGTAACAACCATATAGGACAGAATAGAACTGACCCATAGAGTTTACAGGGCCCTAATCAGACTGAAGATGAAGATAGAAGATGAAGCAGACTACCACATCTTTCTCCTGTAGAGTGGCTGGTGGATTTAAACTGCTGACTTTTTAGTTAGACGCTGAGTGCTTAAGCACTGTGCCACCAAGGGCTCTTTCAGAAAGACATAAATGATCTAAATTTATTGAAGGAGAAATATAAAGTCTCAGCATACCAATAACAAATGAAGAGAATCAGTAAACAAAAACTTAACAACAACAAAAATGGTCTTGGACCTAATAGCTTAATTTGGGAATTCTACCACAGAATTAAAGAAGTGACACCGATCCTTCTTACACTTTTCCAAAATATAGAAGAAAAGGGAAAAATTTCTTACTCATACTATGAGGTCTACATTACACTGATATTAAATCTAAACAGACTCTGCAATGAAAGAAAATTACCGAACAATAACCCTTTTAAATAAAAACACAAAAATCCTCAACAAAACACTAACAAATTGAATATAACAGCATATTAAGATTATACACATTGGCCAAGTGAGATTTATTCCAGGAATGAAAGAGTAGTTTCATACCAGAAAAACAATCAATGCAGTACACTATATTGATTTAATGAAAGCAAAGAACCACATGATTATCTAAATCAATGCAGAAAAAGTGTTTGACAAAACTTAATACCCTTTCATGATAAAAGACATTTAACAAATTAAGAATAGAAAGAAAATTCCTCATAATGATAAAGGACAATAATGAAAAATTCACTGTAGCAAAACTTTCACTTTAATGTTAGGGACAAGACAGGATTCCTTTTCTCTCCACTACTATTCAGTATTACACTGGAAATTCTAGCCATGGCAATTAGGTAAGAAACATAGAGAAGATATCCAAACAGGAGGAAGTAAAACTGTATTTCCAGATGAAATGATCCCACATATAGAAAATCACAATCAATAAGAAAGCTTCTAGAAATAATAGAGGAATTCAGAAAATTTTCAGGGTACAAATCAACACACAAAAGCCAGTTCAGTTTTTTTTTTTTTTT
>NW_006921867.1:3241209-3253136 GCF_000298275.1 Orycteropus afer afer
TTTTTTTTTTTTTTTTGGTTTTAATGATTCAATAACTAGATTTATACAATAGATTCATAGATAATACATCATGATCACAAGCAACAAAAGACAAATAGACTTTGCATTTGGTCATGTGACTTGCATTAGAAGTAGAATGAAACAACATTAAGAATGTTCCTGTTCTAAGCCTAGGCTTTAATATGCCTTGGTATTTCGGTTTGCTCCCTTAGCCTTTTTACATCACCATGAAATGAACATGCCTCTGATATTTGACTAATCTAAGGAGGATGAGAGACATGTAAAGTATAGTTGATTCATATGAGCTGAGCCAAGATCAGAAAAGCCCCAAATAACCTGCATATGGTTATTATTTCAAGCCACTAAGCATTGGGGTGGATTTTTTGTTTTCAGCAATAATCAGTAAAATTGAAAATAAATATTTTAAGAAAGTGACAATAAAAACAAAAACAATTCTCCATAATGTTATCTGCAGTGTTTTGCAAAAGAATAATAGCTATTTGATGAAATGGGGAGAGGAGGCCCAAGATGAGTAAGTTTAAGAATATCTAGCGTCTATTAAATTACACATTCATTATAGACATTTTCAAAGCCTCTAACACATCAAAACCAAACTCACCGCCATTGAGTCGATTTTGACTCATAGTGACCCCCTTTGGGTTTCTGAGGCAGTAAATCTTTATGGAAGTAGATTGCCCAGTCTTCTTTTCACGGAGTGCCTGATGGGTCTGAACCTCCAACCTTCTGGTAGCAGTCAAATACCTTAGGCACTGTGCCACCAAAGATCCTTAAAACCTCTAATAGACTCTGTTCATTTCTAAGAGGTGGACAAAGTTACCTGCATTGTTCAAATTCATTTGGCATCAGGAATTTAAAATTAATGAAAATGACTTGTGACATCTCTCTAAACAAAGTTTGAAATAGAAAAGTTACTCCTGATTCCTTTGTCAGAGTTATCAATGACCCTATAGTTCTTGAAAACGTCACTGTTAGTTCCCTCTCCATTAGACACTATTTGTTTTGGTTACTTAGTGACACGCTAAGAGAAAATACCACAAATGAGTGGCTTCAACAAATGGGGATTTATTCTCTTACAGTTTAGGAGGCTAGAAGTCCCAGTTCAAAATGCCAGCTCGAGGAACTGGGTGAATGCTCCTTGACCGTGGGCCTCAGCTCTGCCTCTTGCTCCTGGAGCACTGGAGCTAGAGGTGTCTCTTCACTCAGGCAGCTGCTGGCTGCTTAGGCTGACAAACACAAGGTTGACAAATACAATGGCACAGTTCCAAGATTATAAAGCAATATAGCAGGCCACTAATTCAAGTCCATTAATAGTCCCAAGATCAGCAGACAAAATGACAGGCCATTGAGATAAAGACCGCTGCATGCAGGGTCCAAGCATGCCAAAAAGCTGCAGAGATCTTTTTCGATGCTGCTGCTTGTATCCTGGAAGCAGACTACATCCTTGAGGTAGCTACTCAGCTGTTTCAGTAGATTCCAGCATGGAGTTGATTAACTGTCTCATCACGAGAAATAACTCTATCCAGCTGCCCAGCCACTCAAAACCCAGCCCAGCTAAGTTAACACATAATCGTAACTACCACGCTATTCATTTACGAACTGATACTTTGCCATGTTATCAGATTTTATGGCAACTCAATAAGCTTCATAGTTTCTGCTCATGTCAGGTTTTATATATTTTTATCCCTGACTACTTCAATGAGAAATCAATGAACACAGGTGATAATAGGACATGATATGAGAAGAAAACAGATGGAGTTACAACAGTAGTTTCTGAAGTGGACAGTGTCAAGTATTAGCTAAAATATTTGTGCTTTCCATTGCAAATACCTCTTGTTATCCACAATCATGAACTCTATAGCTATATTTGTGAGACTATTTTATGAACTTTCCAAGGGTTATGACTTAGTTTGATAAATAAAAAGCCAAAAATCAAACTCACTGCTGTGGAGTCAGATCCGACTCATCGTGACCCCTCCTTGGGTTTCTGAGGCAGTATCACTAAGGAAGTAGTTTGTCCAATCTTCCTTCCAAGGAGTGGCTGGTAGGTTTGAACTGACACCCTTCTGGTTAGCAGTCAAATGCCTTAGGCATTACATCACCAGAGCTAGCAGGTATAATTAATTGATAAAGCCTAAAAGTGTACCATAAAGTTTTTATATGAAAGTAATTAGCAATTTATATTTGCCATTAAGTCTATGATTTCCACAACAACATGTTTATCATTAGGTTCTGTGTTTAGAAACAGGTTACCAAGGAAGATAATTATTAATTACTTTGTTCTGAGACTGAAAAAGTACTTTATCACCATGGTTGTAATTACTTAAAATTCAGTTTGAGCAAATACACAACTGTTGATAATCAACTGATTAGTTATCTTTCTGTTTAAGTATTACAAATCAGGGCTTCAAACTGGTTCTTCCTGATTCAATATGGCTGAGAAAGTGAAACCCTGGAATGAACCTGGATTTGTAAAATGTAGTTTACCTGAATGACAAGCAGAATGGAAAAAAATATGGGTTGACACTTTACTACAAACACAGTCTCCTTCTTGGAAAACAAGGGCAGCATTGTGTTGCATAGCAACCAAATCTCTGGAATAGCAGAATCTTGGAACAATGATGCCCTGCTCAAAGATGGCCACAGACCACAGCTCTTTGGATGTGTTGCCCTCCATAGTACTGGCAATAATCCAATCTCTCACACCAGGCTCCTGAAAAGGCCCCTTTTGAGTCTCTCATTCCAGGCCTTCAACCTGCAATTTTTCCCATTTTGGTTATCTTTCCACTTCATCCAAATTTTAATAATTCACGTCTGTTCCTTTTTTGCTGTATTGGCTGTGACTGAACTGGTTCAAACTGGTTTGAAGCCCTGTTGCAAAGCTAGGAGTAGTAAGATTCTTTGACATATTAAAATAAGAAAAATATTGGAATTCATATTATAACCATGGAATGGAGATGCACAGATACCACATATGGACAACTTAAATTTCTTTTATATTTGGAACTTATCCAAGAGCTATTATTCTCTATACAAAAGTGCTAGGTAATTAGTTTATTGTTATTAAATTTTATTCCAGGTTAAAAAGGTGAAAGTAGTGTTGTTCTAACCTTTGAATCATAAGAGCTCACATCCTAGCCAGTTTTAATCATTTTTATCTCATTTTATTAACACTGAAAATTGTGTTAGTATTCCCTCAAATCCAACGTTTTATATCTTTATCACTGTATGAAGTACTGTATGAAATTCCAACATTACATGAGTTTTTGACTTGATTTTAAAATATCATGCAAAGTTATATTTTTTATTTACTCTGCTTAAAATTTACTGTATTGGTAATTAATATAGCCCCATTCATGTGAATTTACTCAGATGATGAAGATGCTTTGGCCAGCTTACGGTATCCATGGATACCAGACAGATTGGGGATTCCAAGCTGAGTAACTTTGGAATTGAAAGTCAACACAACTTATCCGAACCGTCATTACTGAAGTGTTTGCAAAGACATGGCAATGTTAACTTAGCAGATTTAGCCTAAAATGGAGGCAATAAAGTTCTAAAGCTAATTTAAGTGAATAAAATTTAAGTAGTTCTTTCTCACAGGGAAGAAAGGAAATTTGATTTATGCCTTTATACATATATTTGATGGGATTACATTGGCAACCTGTCTTGAAAAATTCTATCTTGAAATCAAAATTTAAAAGAATTCTAAAAATTATGAGATAATATATTGTACTTTTCTACTTGACAAAAGGCAAATGTTTTAAACTCTTCTTACTTAATTAGCCATATATGTGTGTATACATGTGTGTGTGTGTGTGTGTGTGTAAAATCTCTATTATCATAACACTTAGATAAATACCTCCTAAAAGTATGGTTTGGTTGACTCTTGAAACAAAAAGACTAATTTAACTCTCCTAGTGAAATCCTTTCTTTCCCCCTTGAAATTTGAACCTAATTTTCAAGACACTTGATGTGTTATTTGGTGGAAAAGCAAGTGTCTAGGATAGATATCTACATATTCTCACACATTCATACAAGTCAGGTATTAACAAAGTTGAATATCAACGAAAAGCAGATAAAGGTTGAAGCTGAGTTGGCTATATTTAAATTTAAATATATTATGAATACCCAAACCAAACTCAGTTTTAGAGTTGATTCAGTCATCTTATAAAACAGTTACTGCAAGTGTTTCCAAGCCTATAAATCTTTACAGAAGAAGACTAGCTCATCTTTCTTCCATAGAGTGGCTGGTGGGTTCAAATCATGGACCTTTTGGTTAGCAGCCAAGTAAGTGCTTTAATCATGGACCCACTAGGGTTCTTATATTATGAATAGACTCTAAGATCCTTACTCTGCTTAATGATCTGTGAAATTTTTTGACTGAATATTCTTAGGGAAGTTTTTATTTTTTTTGTATTTATCTAAAATTTGTGATGAGAAAGCAAGTTAAAGGTTTCTGCTATGATGAAAGCTATACAATATTTTTTCATAGCAGCATTATGTTTAATAGCCAACCACTGGAAACAGCCAAAATGTCCATCAGCCATAAAATGGATGTCTAAATAGGGCTATATTCACAGAGTGAAATATTATATAGTCATGAAAATGGATAGACTATACACACACACACATATGTATGTACACAAGTATGTATGTATGTATAAACCCACCAGCTGTGCCACAGAAGGAAGATAAGGCAATCTGTTTCCATAAAGATTTACCACCTTAGAAACCCAAAGGGGGTGGCTATGAGTTGGAATCAACTAGAAGGCAGAAGGTTTATATATGTGTTTATATATATTATTATTCAATTTACTTGAACTTTTAAAAAGCAAATATGATTTTAACTATCAGCATCATGGTTACTTTTGAGGAGGATGATTTATGAAATTGAGATGCTGTATACAACCGGGGCTTTTGCTATACTGGTAACTTTCGACTTCTTGGCCTAAGTGGTATTTACATAGGTCTCTATAACCTTTGTAGTAATTCTCAGAGCTATACACAGTTGTGCAATTTTCTATTTACTTAAATAAAACTTCTATGAAAAGAACCAGAGTTATGCAGCAATATAAAGGAACAGACTAACAGTGTATGCAACAACACAGATGAATCACAATAGCAATTTGATTAATGAAAGGAGATAGATATTAAAGGCTATATACTGTATGATTCTATTCATATAATATTCCAGAGGCAAAATTACAGACTCTGTGGTTCTTATGAGCCAGGGGTGGGGTTAGACTATGATCATAGACAGGTAAGGAAGACTTCTTGGGGTAATGAAAACATTGTGTATGTTATATTGGTAGAAGTCACAGGACTGAATTGCTGTTGTTGATAGGTGCCATGAGTGAGTTCGACTTGGCGGCCCTGTGTACAACAGAAAAAAACACTGCCCAGTCCTGCTGCATCCTCACAATCATTCCCATGCTTGAGTCCATTGTCGCAGCCACTGTGTCAATCCATCTCATTAAGGGTCTTCCCCTTCCTTTCTGACCTTCTGCTTTACCAAGCATGGTATCCTTCTCCAGGGAATTGTCTTGATAACGTGACCAAAGTCTGTGTCAAGAGACAAAGTCTGTCTGTTCTCAATTCTAATGAGCATTCCAGCTCTTCTACTTCCATGACAGATTTGTTCATTCTTCAGGCAGTCCATGGTATATTCAATATTCTATGGGCTTGTCAAAATCCATATAACTCTTCTTTTTAAAAATGTGTATGTTATTCTAAATTATTCCCCTATTATACTTGATGTTAAGAATAAAATATGGAAGTAACCTAGCCTAATTCCCTTTCTTTTAGGTCATATAGGAAGCGTGATTAAGTGAATAATGAGATTATTAGACGTATGAATTTCAAGTAACATTTCAGTGGCTGGTGAAATATTCCCTTCTTCAAATAATCCCCATGGGAGACATGGCACCTTCATTCCTTAGCCGAGAAATGGGCCGATTTGTCAGAAATATTGGGAACTAACTTATCATGCATTTAAGATATAGCACACAATACCTTTGCCTTCTGCTGGAGTTACCTGTTACTAGGAAATCACAAGAAATTTGCATGCTTACTAAAATAGCTTGTTCACTGTACCTGGCAGCTTTTGCTATGTAAAGAACCAACTTGACAGTTAATGGTTTAAATAGCAAACACATTGTTTTTTTTTAAATTATGCATGTTGATTGCATGATTCTTTTTTTCTAGGCTGCATTGATTGGGGCTGCATGATCTAGGATGGCCTCACTCAGTATCAGCTGTTGTGATGACTTCATCAAGCCACAGGTTGGGCTGGGTTCATTCACATGGTGGTCTTGAATTTCTCAATGGAAAGTTAGGGAAATACCAAATGCACAAGTACTCAACAAACGTCTGATGATGCTTCCTTTGCTATTGCCCCATTGTCCAAATTAAATTACCTGGTCAAGCCCAAAGCCAGTGTGTGAAGAACTAGGTCTGGTCACTTGATCGGAAGAGTGACAGATTCCTCTTGCCAGTGGGTATACCTAGAGTGACTGAAGAAATTACTAATATTTTTGTACAGGATTTTTTGAGGGTATAATTTACATACCACAAAATCCCTCCTCTTTGAGTACATAGTTAATGAGTTTTCACAAATACATACAGTCATGATACTACTACCACAATCATCATTTATAAAATTTCTATCACTCCGAAAAATTCACTTGTATCCCTTGCAATCAATGTCTACCTCTAGTTCCAGCCAATCACTGATCTTCTTTCTGCCACCATAAACAATTAGGTTTGAATTTTCTAGAATAAAATTCAAATAATATAATACAATATATCATCTTTTGTATCTGATTTCTTTCATTTAGTATGATGTTTTTGAGATTGATTCAAGTTTTTACTATAACTATGTTGTTTTTGTTATGTGCCGTCGAGTCAGCCCCAACTCATAGCGACCCCTCCTTGGGTTTCTGAGGCAGTATGACTATGGAAGTAGATTGCCCCATTTTCCTTCCGAGGAGTGGCTGGTGTGTTTGAACTGCCAGCCTTCTGGTTAGCAGTCAAATACCTTAGGCACTATGCTACCAGAGCTCGTACTGTAAGTATAGTCACTTCCTTTTGATTATTATATACTGTTACAGTATATAAATTTTTCACTTTTGAGCCAATATAGTTTCATTATCTGGTCTTTTGTATTGTTATGGTCATACATATTACATCTTTATACATTGCGTGCTGTTACAGGTTATATTGTGCCCCCCTCAAAAAATATATTGAAGTACTAACCCTTTTACCTGTGAATATGACCTTGCAGATGTTATCAGTTAAGCTAACCACATCACACTGTAGTAAGGGTGGGTTCTAAGCCTTAAAGACTTATTTAAAAAAGAAGAGGATAAATAGGGAAATAGAGTTACACACAAGGAGAAGAGATGATGGGAGGATGCAACTACTGGCTAAGTAACACCCCAAAGCACCCAATGCTATGGAAGCTGAACCAGGTAAGAAAAGATCTTCCCCAAGAGCCAACTGAGAGAATTACCTGCCACCCCTAGAATCCAGATTCCTGTCCTTCCTCCAAGACTGTGAGAAAATAAATTTCTGTTTTGTAAAACTACTCATTTGTGATATTTTGTTATGGCAACATAGATTTACAACTATTGCTTATTCAGTTGTCTCTTAACCCAGATAATAGGAAAAAAATATTTATAAACAAAAAATATATAGTGCCTAAGGCATTTGACTGTGATCCAGAAGGCTGGTGGTTCAAACCCACCAGCCACTCTTTGGAAGGAAGACTGGCAATTTACTTCCATAGAGATGCTGCCTTGGAAACCTGAGGAGGGGTTGCTATGAGTCTGATCCATCTCGACGGCAGTCAAGTCCTTTATATTTGCCTATGTAGCTACTTTTTTCACTGCTCTGTATTTTTTCATGTGCATTTGAATTTCTGTTTAGTGTTTTTTTTTTTTTTTTTCATTTTGGCCTAGAGGACTCCCTGTAGTATTTCTTACAGAGTTCTCCTAGTGACACACCTTTTCATTTAATATTTATCTGGGTATTTGTAAATTTATCCTTCAATTTTAGAAGATAGTTTTTCTGGGTATATAATTCATGACTATTTTTGTAATTTTAAATATGTCATTACATTGTCTTTTGGTCTCCATAGTTTCTAATAAGAAAACAGTTGTTAATATTATTGAGAATCCCTTGTATATTATGAGTCACATCTCTTGCTGCTTTCAAGATTTTCTGTTTGCCTTCAACTTCCCATATTTTGATTATAATGTGTCTGGGTGTGGATGGAGTAATCTACTTCCGTAGTGATACTGCCTCGGAAACCCAAGGAGGAGTTGCTATGAGTTGGGTCTGACTCGATGGCAGTGAGTTTGGTTTTAGTTTTTTGGGTGTAGATACTTGAGAGATTCTCCTAATTGGTTTTCACTGATTTTCTTAGATGTATAAGCTCATATATTTGATCAAATTTTAGAAGTTTTTGTTCATTGTATAAATAATACATATTTCTTCAAATATTATTTCTCCTATCTCTGTGGGGGAGAAGTGGTATCCCATTGTGGTTTTGATATTAATTTCTCTAATGACTAGTGATATTGACCATCCTTTCATGTGCTTGTTGGCCATTTGTATTTCTTTGGTGAAATAGCTATTCAAGTCCTTTGTCTATTTTTTGATTGGATTTTATCTTTTTTGTTGTAAAGCTGTAGGAATTCTTTATACAGTATGGATATTGAACCCTTCTCAGGTATATGTTTCCCCTTATATATCTCCCACTTTGTTGATGAAGTCCTTCAGTACACAAAAGTTTTACATGTTAATGAGGACCTATTTATCTATTTTGTCTTTTGTCAATCATGCTTTCAGTTCAACTAAGAATTAATCATTAAAACTAGGTACCAAATCATTACCTTTGTGGTTTCTGCAAAGAGTTTTATGCTTCTAGTTTTATACTTAGGCCCTTGATCCATTTTGAACTAATCTTTATGACGAAAAGAGTAAGTTACAGGTTCAACTTCATTCTTTGTATGTGGAAATCCAGTTGTCGTAGCACTATTTATTAAAGACACTAGTCTTTTCCCACTGAATGGACCTAGCACTCTTGTTGAAGATCATTTGGCTATAGATATATGAGTTTATTTCTGGACAACCAATTCTATTCCATTGGTCTATATGTCTATTGTTTTACCAGTACAAATCAATTTGATGGCACACAACAACAATGTAGTATGTTTTTAAATTGGGAAGTGTGAGTCCTCCTACTTTGTTGTTCTTCAAGATTGGTTTGGCTATTTGTAGTTCTGTATGTATTTTAGCACTGACTTTTCTATTTCTGGAAAGAAGGCTGTTGAAATTTTGATGCAGATTGCATTGAATCTATAGGTTACTTTTAGTAGCCTTTGCATCTTAATAATGTTAAGTCTTCAAAAGATCTATGTTTCTTTTTGAATTAATTTGTATTTGTACTCTGAGGAAAGTATCAACCTTAACTTTTTTCTATGTAGATATTTAGTACAAATAAAAATTGTTAACATTTTTAAGATGCCAAGACTAAATACAGTATAATTTGTTGCAAAGACTGTTCCTTGTTCCTTTGAATGACCTTAACAGATCTGATGAAAATCAGTTGGCTATATATGTGTAGATAGGTTTCTGGACTTTCTATTTTGTTGTATTTACCTACATCTGCATTTATATACCAATGATATACAGTCTGATTCACAGTAGCTTTGTCATAAGTCTTATAACTAGCATAAGTTCTGCACATTTATTCTTCTTGTTCAAAACTGTTTGTGCTATTTTAGGGCCTTTGCCTTTCTGTATACATTTTAGGTTTAATTTGTTAATTTCTACCAAAAAGCCCTGGTAGGATTATATGGGTATTATATTATTATTATATTAGTTATGTTGATAGATGTTACAGAACTGAATTGTTGTTGCTGTTGGTAGGTACCATTGAATCAGTTTGACTCAGCGGCCCTGTGTACAACAGAATGAAACCCTGCACAGCCCTGCTCCACCCTCACAATCATTACCGTGCTTGAGTCTGTTGTTGCAGCCACTGTGTCAATCCATCTCATTAAGCCACTTCCCCTTCTTTGCTGACCCTCTCCTTTGCCAAGCATGATCTCTTTCTCCATGGAATTGGCCCTTCTGACAAGAAGACCAAAATAGATGAGATAAAGTTTAGCCATTCTTGCTTCTAAGGAGCATCTTTGCTGAACATATTCCTGGATAGTACATAGGGAGAAGGATAGAGAACAGAGAGAGGATATAAGCCCTGCAGATTAATTTCAACATAAAGATAGATCTTGATGAATTTAGAATTGTGGTTTCAGGTATCTGGATTACACCAGTCTCTAGATTTAGGACCTTGCTTTAGTCTTCATAGACAGCAGTTGGATAAAATGGTGTAGTTATCAGTCATCTCCCAGATAGTTATTTCTCCCAGGAAGAAGAAGTATCGGGAGAGATACTTTACCAACACACTCTAGTGTAAGCTATTTGTCTAAAGTTTACAGGAATATAGCCAATTATAAACTGAACACATTTAAAATTCATATAAAATTAAGGAATAAAAATGAGAACAAGATGGAATATTGACAATTATTAACAATTTTTTAAACAGTACCCATATAAGGGTAATTTATTTTATCTGAATAAAATCTGTCAAAGATACAAGAAATGCAAATATCAAGAGTTTCACTGAAGGAGAAGATTGTGGAATTGTTTCCAAAATGGGAAAAGGGAGGAAATTGTAGGATTTAAGTATTTTAAGCTGAGAAAATCAGAGCAAAACGGGCAAGTCAACAGATCTACCAGTGGGGGAAATCTATGCTCATCTAATTTGACTTAAATATTACTTCTCCTTATTTGGATCCTGATTTTCAAGGCAGTGAAATAATTACAATAGATCTCTTTTGTGTCACATTTAGAGATAGGACTAAAACTATTATTGTGTTCTTATGTTTATGAATTTCTGAAGAGGCAGATGGAAATAAAAATGCAGTGTTAAAGAGACAGACATTTAATTTATACAGTAATATTAAAGGGCTATATTAAATATTGCTTCTTTGAACAGCAGAGTTGATAGACCTATAAATAACTTTTTAGTAAATACAATTTCAAAGAAAAGCAATTTTAAGCTTCACCCACTCTCCCAATCTCAACAAAATCTGGGGTCCATCATACAAACACATATGCAGAAACATTTAGATACCATATCCTGAAATGTTCCTAGGTATGACAGAGAAAGGTGAAAATATATTTGGGAACATTGTGTGTACTAAAATTTAAAATATTTTTTCTGTGTAATTTTCAGTGTCTTTAGTAGGCTCCTTCAAAGGTTGCCAAACTACTGCCAATGGGGGCAAAATCCAGCCCACTTCTTGTTTTTGTATATAAATGTTTATTGGCACACAGCCATGTCTATTTGTTTACATATTGCCTGTAGCTGCTTTCACACTTCAATGACAGAACTGAGTAGTTGTGACAGAGAACACATAGTCTACAGATCTGAAAATACTGCTTTCTGGTCCCTTATAGAAAGGACTACATGATGACTTTTTCAGAGATATATAGTAGGCATGGAACCACAATTATTTGACTATAGAACCCTTTGCTCATGTATCTTTTAGCTTTAGTGTTCTATGTATTACTGTATGTAATATTTTAATGTTTACTGAACTTTCTAATTTTCTACTTATTTTTAAATGAGATTTGGCCAAACATAACTACAAAATTCTTATATTAATTTGAAGAGTTCAAAGCAAAATATAATACAATGCTTGTGCATAAAAAATACCCTTAGAGATGTTGCTGGCCTGGTGGTTTCTTTCTTTTTTTTTTTTTAATTTTATTTTGATTTGGGTGAAGATTTACAGAGTAAATTCACTTTTCATACAGCAGTTCACATATACTTT
>NW_006921867.1:3261761-3267515 GCF_000298275.1 Orycteropus afer afer
ATACTGTTTTTCCCAGTGGTTGTATTATTTTACAGTCCCACCAGCATTATTTGAGAGTCCCAATCTCTCCACATCCTCACCAGTATTTTTTATTTTGTTGTTGAACTTTTTCATTAGTGCTGGGTTGTGATGGTACCTCATTGTTGATTTGATTTTCATCTGTCTAATGGCTAATGATTGTGAGCATTTCTTCATGTATTTGCTGGTTGCCTGAATATCCTCTTTGGTGAAGCGTCTATTCATTTCTTCTATTTGGTTTGTTAATCTTTTTGTTGTTGAGGTGTTGGAGTTTTCTGTAAATTTTAGAGATAAGTTCCCTGTCAGATATGTAATTATCAACAAGTATGAATTTGTTGCTGTCATTTTGTTATGTGCTTTTTCGTGATAGTCCTGATTTTTTATTCCATATAATTTTCTGTGCTGAGCTTGTTTTGTTTATGAATAGTGTTATCACTTCCTTCATTGCTCTTCTTTCAGTATTTGCTAAATATTTGTGCAGGTCCTCTTTTTAATTTTGATGTGAGGGTTTATAACTTTTCTTCAATGTTACCCAGTAATTTATAATTTTCTTCCCAAGTTTAGAACGGTCTGTTCCATCTTGCAGTTGTCTTGACTTCCTTACCATTTATAAGTTCTGTAACTACACAATTTTTTTCTCTCTTTTTGGTTTGTTGTCCTCATTTGTCAATTGATATCTCCGGTTCCCTGTTTACAATCTTGGAGGCTTATTTACTTTGGATACTTCCATAACAGAGTTGGTTTCTGGGTTATGTCATCATGTGTCTTAATGGTCAGTTGTTGTTGGCTGTTGTTGGTTCTCTGTCCAAAGGACTCCCTTTAGCATCTCTTGTAAGGTTGGTCTGGGTTTAAGAAATTCCCTTAATTTCTGCTTTTCTGGAAATGTCCTAATTTCGCCCTCATATTTGTGGTACAGATTTGCTGGGTATATAATTCTTGGTTGGAAATTTTTCTCTTTCAGGTTTTTATATATACCATCCCATTTTCTTTGCACCTGCATGATTGCTGCTGAGAAATCCAAGCTTAGTCTTTTGGGTTGCCCCTTGTAGGTAACTCTGTTTTTCCTATGCTACTTTCAGGGTTTTTTTCTTTGTCTTTAGTTTTGGAGAGTTTGATGATGATATGTCTTGGTGATTTTCTTTTTTTGGGGTCTATCCTGTTTGGGGCTCGTTGGACTTCTTTAATGCATATGTTCTCATCTTTAATCATACCAGGGAAGTTCTCTTCCAACAAATCTTGGACAATTTTCTCTGTGGTTTTATTTGCCTCTTCCTGTTCTGGAATTCCGATTACACATAGGTTATACCTTTTGATGGTATCCCACATGAACCTTAGGCTTTATTCATTGTATTTTGATCTTTTTCTGATTGATCCCTTTCCAAAGAAGTATTAAAGTATTTGTCTTCAATCTCACTAATTATGTCTTGCATTGATTCAGTTCTACTCCTTTGTCCATTTGGTGTGTTATGTATTCCTGAGGATTTAGTATTAATCATCTGGATTTCTATATGTAGATTTAGAATCACTTCTAATTTTTCATTTATTTTGTCATTTTGTTCTTGTATTGCCTTCAAAATTATTCTAGGGTTTTCTCTGTGTTTTCCTCAAATTTTTCAGTGTTTTCCTTAATCTGTCTCTCAATCTGTTGAAGGTATCTAAATATAATTCTTTTGAATTCCTTATCAGGGAGTTCCAATGCAGCTTCTTCTTCAGTTATGTGTTTTGGATCTGTATCCTGCTCCCTTGTTTCTCCTGCTTTATCTTCCTTCTTTGTGTTCACTGTGATGCTCTGTTGTCTCAGAAACATTGGATTGTTTTTTGTGTTTTTATTTAATTGGTGATTGTATGTTGGAGTGACTTGCCCATGCTTTTTGTTTTCTTTGTATGTTATCTACGTAAGCAGGGTACTGTGTTCCTCTATTTGCTAGTTGGAAGCACTTACACACTCACCATCTGTCTCCTTTCCCATTGTTAGCCTCCCATTTGTCTCTGCCATCTTTGGCAAACACAGCCTATCCTTAGGTCCCTGGAATCTGAATGGGAATGCTGTTACTTTAAAATCCAAGAGGGCGGCTGCTTGTAAACATTCAAAAGGGCTGCACCCTCAGTCACTTTAACTATCCAAAATGGTCACTGCTTGTAAACAATCAAAATGGCTGCACCCTCCAAACAGCCAGAAGTCCACAGCTCAAGTTGTGTCCATTCTTGCTGTTTCCCTTCCTAGTCATAGGCCACCAGCACAATCATCCCTGCAGCCCTTGGTGACCAGGGCTGATTTTTAGGTCAATTCTCAGGTCCCAACACCACGTGGAAATATTCATGCTGTTGGTCCCATCAGAGGAGCTGACAGTCCGCAGCTCCGACTGTGTCTGTACTCATTGTTTTTGTTCAGGTTTTTCCACTAGTAGGTGCTTAATCCACTTCTGTATAGTTCCTCCTTTCCTGCCTTTTTTAATGAACTTTGTGTTCTTCATGTATGATGCTCTTGATGTCATCCTACAACAGGGTTGCTATGAATCAGAATCAACTCAATGGCAGTGAGTTTGATTTGGTTTGGTTTTAATAAATGTAAGTGTGGATGACCATTTTAATGGCAGTGATTAGAGAGTTCTGAAAAAATGATGAGACAAACAAATAAGGATTCTTTAAATGAAGGGAGAAAGGGAAAGACATTTCTCAAAGAAGGAACAGCATATATGAAGACATGAGTGTTTGAAATATCAGAATGTTGGAACTATAAATAATTTTTTGTATCTATGTGGAGCAACATGTGTGTGGCAGGTATGTTAGGGGAAAGTCAGAACAGGCAGGATAGTGATTGATTTTGCTTGTTAAATTCTTTATCCTGAATTTCTTAGGGAGCAAAGTATTTACATAATTTTTTATTATTACTTTTAGAAAAGTTAATTTAAGAGCAAGTTGAGAATGTTTTGGAGGAGGAGTCTAGCCCAGAAGTACAGAGTCCAGTCAAGAGGCACGGAGTGAAGGAGGACTGAAAGAAGGCAATTGTGGGAGAAATGGAATGGAGTGGATACACAGAGAAGATATTATGGAGACAAAATCTTTAGAACATGGGGCTGATAAAGGGTAAAAGGTCAAGCCTGGAAGGAAATTAAGACGGCTTATTAGACAAGTCTGACATTTATAGGACAGGATGGCAAGCTGGAAACTTTCATTCAGCAGTTGATGGTGCAGTCAATGCATTGCACAAGTGGAATTTCTTCTTGAGTTTTGTGCTTCAGGATTTACAACTGATTGGAAGAGACCCACCCCAATTATTGAGGATAATCTCCTACACTTAAAGCCAATTAATTGCAGATATTAATCACATCTACAAAGTAACTTCACAGCAATGCCTAGATTAGTGTTTGATTGAATAATTGAATAATACAACCTAGCAATGCCTAGATTAATGTTTGATTGAATAATTGGATAATATAACCTAGCTAAATTTACACTTACAACTAACCATTACACCAGGTTTCTGATTTGTACCTGAGAGATAGGTTGTGCCTTAGAACTCAATAAAGAAGTCTGAATTTGTCAGTCACCCCTATATCTCCAGAAACTGACTATTCTTCACACATGGAGTTCTTCCTTTTCTTCCTTTGTTTTGCTCTTTGTTTCCTTCCTTCATTATGCCAGCCACTAGTCTAAATTTGGGGGATACAAAAAATGACAAAATTTCATGTTGTTATGAAATGGACATTCAAATGGGGTAAGGCAGACACATATGAAAATAGTATCACAAGTACAGCATTGATAAGTACTAGAGGAGAAAATAAAACATGAAAGTGGTAGGAGGCCCCAGAGATAATAAACCAATAAAAAACAAACCCATTGCTGTTGAATAGGTTCCAATTCATAATGACCCTGTAGGACAGAGTAGAACTGCCCCATAGATGTCCAAGGTTGTTATCTTTACAAAAAAGCAGGCTGCCATGTCTTTATCCCACAGAGCTACTGGTGATTTTGAACCACCAACCTTTTGGTTATCAGTCAAGTATTTAATCACTGTGCCACCAGGGCTCCTTCAGGGATGATAAGGTTGGTGCAAATCAAATAAGGTTCCAAAACCAAAACCAAAACCAAACTCACTGCTATCAAATCAAGTCTGACTCATAGCAACTACATAGAATAAAGTATAACAGCCTCATAGGTTTCCAAGTCTGTAATCTTTACCGAACCATCTTTCTCCTGAAGAACAGCTGGTGAGTTTGAACCATAAACCATTTAGTGAGCTGCCGAATGCTTAACCAGGGTGCCAACAGAGCTCCTTTAAATAGAGTCATGAAGGATTGTTGCGAAATTGAATTTTGAGTGAGAAATTGACAATAGTAAAGGAGGGAATCAAGCAGATATCTGAGGGAAGAGCCTCTGCATAGAAAGCATAGTAAGGGCTAGAGCCCTACAGCAAGAGCAAGCGTGGAGGATTCAGAAACTGCTAAAAGGCCCATGTGCTTGGAGGACAGTGAGGCAAGAGGAAAGAACAGATGAGATCAAAAGGTAAGAAGAGGTCACGTCAGGTAGTTTATGTCTTGAGTAGATATTGTGAAGATTTTGGCTGATATCTTAGCATTCCTTCTCAGACCAGGTGCCCTACACCCAGCCATCTTTGTGGCTGGCAGGAAAACTTTCTGGAACCAGGCACTTTGTTCCCAGCTTTTGTCTTGAGTGATGGTGAGTAACATGAATATCTTACATTTTTTACTCTGGATAACCCTGCTGAGAAAAGACTAAAAGGGGCCAAGAGAGAAGGATGAGGAGCAGTTGAGAGTCTAGAAACTAGGTAGGAACTCATGATGGCTTATGTAGGGTACTGACAGTGGAGCTGGGGAACCTTTGTCAGAATCTGGATATACTCTTCTAGTATGTGGATAGTTAGTGGCAGCTAAATATAGCCTCTCCTGTAGAATTAAGTGTCTGTGCTTTATATCTTACATTTTTTAGCTTTTTGCTGTTTTTCTGGGTTTGTGAATGTATTCTGAATGATTTGAGAAGTCTTCAAACTGAATGAGTCATTAATAGATTGAATCCTAGTAAAATATTTGTATTTTCAGAACATCTGAAAACAACAATTATTTGAAGAAATTACAAAACTATAGCAGTCTTGTATTTAAAAAGTGGTTTCAACAATAAATCTCCAGGTTTTCTTAGAGTAGACATGCTCTAATTAAATAAGTGAATTCCTAGGCAGTTCCCTTTGTTGTTTTATTTCCTGGGTAGAAATAATTGAAGGTTAAGAAGCTAACAGTCAGTCTTTGGTGATTGTTTTATGAGGGTAAGTATGGAATAGAGCTGTATTAGAATACCTACTTGGCCTGTGGTTAGTCTTGTTGTTGTTGCTGTTATGTGCCGTCAAGTCGGACCTGACTCATAGTGACCCTTCCTTGGGTTTCTGAGGCAGTATCACTATGGAAGTAGATTGCTCCATCTTCCTTCCAAGGAATGGTTAGGCTACAAACCTTAAAGTGGAAGCTCAATTCCATCCATAAAATATAGCTTGTCAATATATATGACTCACTTCATGGGTAGCATATTAGCTTTCTAAGTAATTACATTAAAACTGACCTTCATACATTTGACAATTCTATCCTTAATTCAGCCAATAGTATACACCAAAATACTAATGAGAAAAATATAAAGGGAAGATTTTCAGTCAAAACACATGGCAAAATTTACCTATACAAATTAACAAAACTTAAGTCATAAAAACAATGAAGTTTAGGCACAAAG
>NW_006921867.1:3267615-3275265 GCF_000298275.1 Orycteropus afer afer
GAGAAGGGTGGGCTGAGCTGTGGACTTTTGCCAGTCCGGAGGGCACCGCCATTTTGTAGGTTTAAAAAGCGGCTTGACTTTTTTTTGTCAAAACACATGGCAAAATTTACCTATACAAATTAACAAAACTTAAGTCATAAAAACAATGAAGTTTAGGCACAAAGCACTAGTTCCAATAACATTCATTCACTAAGGGAATTCTATTATTCTACAGAACCTAAAACCATGTCAGACAAAAGTAATACAAATAAAAACAGCACATATATTGATAGTCCATATGGAAAGTTCCTACCAGTCAAACTCAAGTTGCCAACATAAAGAAACTTCAAAAGCAATAAAGATTTAAACAAAATCTAATGATCTCAAAGTCCATGACCTTGGAAAGCTTATCTGCTTCTTCCCACGACAGCATTTCTGTTTCAAAGCTAAATGAGTGCTTTAATTCCTTTAATCTGTGACAAATAAATCTTTGGTTTAAAACCTTCTACTTCGGCTGCATACAGATTGGTGATAAGATTTGGTGTATTCCGTTGGGGTTCTAATAAATCCTTTAACTGATGTCTCCTCCAAGATATTTTGGAATGAATGAATGACATAGAGGCCTGCAGATAAAAAGCCTATCTCACCTATGAAAATTATGATATTTTTGCAAGAAGCTAAAACATGTGGCCTCCAGAATGACCAAAATATGAAGAAAAAGATTCATGTCAGGGTTGTCAAAGATAGGTGATTAGCAAGATGACACAGGTGGGGTCTTCAGTTAATATATTTAAGACATCTTCCCCAAGTAAAGCTGCCCCTCCCTTGTTCACCCAACAGTCATGGGTCACCTTCTCAGAAACAGAAGTGGAACCAAAGACAAAATGCAGTCCCAACCAAACACTGTGTCAGCCATTGTAGTTCGGCCAAATGCTCTAAGTTTTGGGGTGCCCTCACATATTTCCCTCTTCTCTGAAAATGAATTTCCATAAAAATTATTTGATTATCATTATAAGAGTGTCTTCTTCCACTTGGACACTCTGCTTCTGTGACTTTAAGTTAGGGTAAGTGCAGGACAAAGTCATATTGGAGAAACCATTTTGTTTCCCAAAAATGCTGACTCAACGTAAGATTTATCTCCTCTGAGGACTTAATTTCTTCACGATGCATGATTTTCTGTATACTAAGGGATGGTGACAGTTGTTTATAAGCATTAAGTATTTCATATAACACTATCTTAAAGATCAATTAAAATAATTACTGATTCATTCTAAACTTAAAGCGAATCTGAATTCTTCAAAACATTACAATTCTCAGAGAAAAAAAAATGGCCCTACTAGCTTATCTGGACCATTTTTTCCCCTCCAAAAATGGACTTTAGGCATGTTTTTTCAAGGCTCAAGTTTCAAAAGGCACCTGAGGGTATGTAGACCAAAAGGCTGTCATTCCAACAGAACAAGAGGAGACTGCATGAATTAAAACCAGGAAAGGTATTCATCAGGGTTGTATCCTTTCACCATACTTATTCAATCTGTTATGCTGAGCAGATAATCCAAGAAGCTGAACTATATGAAGAAGAACCCAGCATCAGGATTGGAGGAAGACACGTTAACAACCTGCGACATGCAGATGACACAACCTTGCTTGCTGAAAGTGCAGAGGACTTGAAGCACTTACAGACGAGGACCAAAGACTACCTCCTGCAGTATGGATTACATTTCATCATAAAGAAAACAAAAATCATCACAACTCGACTGATAAGCAACATCAGGATAAATGGAGAAAGGTTTGAAGTTATCAGAGATTTCATATTATTTGGTTCCACAATCAATACCAATGGAACAATCAGTCAAGGAATCAGACATCATATTGCACTGGGCAAATCTACTGCAAAAGACCTCTTTAAAGTGTTAAGCAAAGATGTCATTTTGAAGACTAAGCCATGGTATTTTCAATCACTTTGTATGCATGCGAAAGCTAGACAATGAATAAGGAAGAGTGAAGAAGAGTTGATGCCTTTTAATTATGGTGTTGGCAAAGAATACTAAAAATACCATGGACTGCCAGAAAAATGAACAAATCTGTCCTGGAAGAAATGAAGCCAGAATACTCCTTGGAAGCAAGAATGGCCAGACTTCGTCCCACCTTCTTTAGTCATGTTGTCAGAAAGGACCATTCCCTGGAGAAGGATATCATGCTTGGTAAAGTAGAGGGTCAGCGAAAAAGGGAAAGACCCTCAATGAGAAGGATTGACACAGTGGCTGTAACGATGGGTTTACATATAGCAAGGATTGTGAGAATGTTACATGATCAGGCAGTGTTTCATTCTGTTGTACATAGGGTCACTGTTAGAGTTACCTCAACAGCACTTAACAACAACAAAGGGCAATAGTCTGTTTTGGTTACACCAACTGGCATGAAAGCCAAAAATTTGGAAACATTAACAGTATTCAGCCAATTGGCTGAAATAACCCACAAAACGAAAACCCTAAGGTGTTTCTACCAAGGAAACATGTTCCACAAGGCATTTGTTTATACATAAGCAATATCAGTATTTTCACGTGCTTCAGCTGTAAAGACATTCTGCAAAACCTCAGATTGTATATTAATGAGCAGTACAAATTTCATCTATTAAGGTACAAAACTGTTCCTTGGGAGAATTAGAAGATAATTTAATGCCGTTTTATTTTAAAAAATCATAGTTCAAACTTCAGACACTTCTCTAGTTATGGTATTTCTAACTTTGCTAAGTGTACCCACAGACCTTTAATTGAGTTACAGTATTTAACCTCATTTAAAGTCTTACAGTCATATTATTTTTAATGCAAGAACCAGCTATTTCAGTAGCTAAAAGAACTGTGTTGATTAAGAATTTTCTTATCTCCTTAAAAATTACTTTTCTGGTTCTCAATTTTATATTCCTCACATCTTTCTTTTTCCTCTTGGCTAATTGGTTATATACAAACACTAGGAATAGAATAATAAGAACCAGTCAAAATCTGCAGGAGAAAACAACAAACCCATTAGATAATTTAGGTGAAAGGAGAAAAAATGGTTTCTTATATCCAGAAAATAGAATATTGGAACATCAGCAATATTCCTATATAGATCTCAACAATATTCCCTATACAGTAATATTTCAGTTCACTTAGTCTTGTGTAGTTAATTTTTTTTTTTCCCCTGGGATCCTGGATCAGCTACAGTGCAGTTTGTGAACCTGATACTTTCTACACCAGAGCTCTGGAAATCTGTATTCAGTCTAGTAGGATCTACGTTCAAAATTTCATAATTCCAGTTTAGTCCATCTTTCTGTTGGAATATTTTGGTCAAGCTTTTCAGCAATTCTGCAAACAAAGCCTTCTCTGTAGGTGGCAAAACTTAATATGTTGTTATTAGGTGCTTTCGGTCCTATCTCTTAGTGACCCTTATGGAAAACAGAAAAATCTGCCTGGTCCTGTGCTATCCTCACACTTGTTGCCATACGTGAGCCCAACATTGCAGCCACTGTCTCAGTCCATCTCGTTGAGGTTCTTCCCCTTTTTCATTGACCCTCAATTTTACCTCTTTCTCCAGGGACTGGTCTCTTCTAACAACATTACCAAAATATGAGAAATGAAGTCTGGCCATTCTTGCTTCTAAAGAACATTTGGGCTGTATTTTCTCCAAGACAGATTTGTTCATTCTTCTAATAATCCATGATACCTTCAATACTCTGCCAACACCACAATTCAAAAGCATCACATATTCTGTGGTCCTCCTCATTCACTGTCCAGCTCTAACATACATATGAAACTATTGAAAATAGCTTGGGTCAGGATCATCTTACTCTTCAAAGTAACAGTTTTGCTCTTAAATATTTATTTATTTATTGTGGATCTAAATAAAATTAAATATTTGACAACTTCAGTTTTTTCTCCATTTATCATGATGTTGCTTTGGTCCAGTTGTGAGGATTTTTGTTTTCTTTATGTTAAGCTATAATCCATAATGAAGGTTATTATCTTTGATTGTCATTAGTAAATGCTTCAAGTCCTTTTCATTTTCAGCAAGTAAGGTTGTGTCATCTGCCTATCACATATTTTTAATGAGCCTTCCTCTGATCTTGATGCCACATTCTTTTTTATATAGTCCAGCTTCTCTGATTATTTCTTCAGCACACAGATTGAATAAATATGGTGAAAGGATACAACCTTGATGAACACCTTTCTTGATTTTCAACCATACAGTATCCCCCCCCCTTTTTTTTTTCTTTAATGACTGCCTCTTGGTCTATATACAGGTTCTTCATAAGCACAATTAACTGTTCTGGAATGCCCATTTTTGCAATGTTATCCATAAGATGTCATGATCCACACAGTTGAATGCCTTTGCATAGTCAATAAAACCCAAGTACACATCTTTCTGGTATTCTTCACTTTTGCTCAAGATCCATCTGACATCAGCAATGATATCCCTCATCCCACATCCTCTTCTGAATCCTGTTTGAATTTATGGCTGTTCTCTATCAATGTACTGCTACAATAGTTTTTTAATGATCTTCAACAACATTTTACCTATGTATGTTCAATAATTTAATATGGCCATTGTTAATTGACAATATTTTTTAAAGTGAAAGAACTGATGGGAAATCAATTATAGAACCTATGCAAAGCCATATAAGATCAATTTAAAATCAAAGCAATGTTAGAGGAGAATATCTCCAAACATAATGAACAACCTTATCCCTAAAGAGCTCCAAATACAACATGTAACAATCTTGAGACATAATTATTTCTTAGAGTAGCTACTTAATGCTTAATTCATAAGACAGGGGCAAGAATCAGTTTTATTTGGAGTTGGGACATAGAGCAATGTGGTTGTGCACAGAGAAAGATTCAAAGGAAATCCAGATCACAAACTCTCTAGATTACAACCAAAGTCCTCAAGACAGCAGCTCATTCACTTTTCTATTTGACCCACTGGAGATTTTTTCCATGTGGTTGCAATCTTCAGTGATAATCTCACATACACTGGGTCTCTGAAGTCAGTTTAAACAACAGCCTGTGATTTTCTTTATGATTTTTTTCCCAAAATTTTTATGACAATTAACAACAGCACAACACAAAACAGCGCAACACAAACATACACAAGTAGCTACATAATTTCAAGCTGTTTAGTTAGGTCAACTGATGTTAAAATTTCAGAGATCTCCCTCAGATTCAGTTTGAGAACACTTGTCTCTTAAAATTTATAAATATGCTAAAACACAAGCTTCAGTATATTTTCCCCTGGATTATTTAAGAGATTCTCAAAGGCATTCTTACTTACACCTGGAAATAACACTTGCTGGCAAACAGAGAGAAAGCGTTAAGAGTTTTCATATAGAAGCATACACAGCAAGAACTACACTGAAACATGAGGCTCAAAATCCAAGAACACTTATTTCCCAGGGTCCCTGGAGTTTATGGAGATTGTGGGTCAAAAAAAAAAAAAAAAAAAAAACCCTTTATTTGGTTCTGTTCTGGTGCTTATCACAGAGGCCCCACAGGGAAAGATGGCTTTGGATCCTACACCATTTGTGCTAGGAGAGGAAAGACACCTCCCCACCCCAGATTCAAACTTGTTTCATACAGACTCTTTAATTAAGCCTTAGACTGGACAACGCAAAACAAAGACAGTCATTCAGGATGAGGGTAATCATCAGCCTGTACATGATGCAGAAGCTGAATGGAGTCGGACTTTGAGATTTTCTTGCGTTTCTCAAAAGACTAAACCCATGCCAGTGAGTTGATTCCAAGTCATAGCAGCCCTATAGGATAGAGTAGAACTGAACCACAGGGTTTCCAAGGCTGTAAATCTTTACAAAAGACTTCCTTGTCTTTTTCCCATGGAATGGCTGGTAGGTTTGAACCACCAACCTTTCTTAGTAGTCAAGTGCTTTAACCACTGTGCCACAAGAGCTTTTTTTGCACTTAAGTAAGGCTAAATAAGAACAATATGCTTTTGTTCTGACTTATCTACAAAATGTTAAAGACATGGTTAGGAAGGGATCGCATTCATAAAAATATGTGGGGGACTGAGTGTATTCATCAATCAAGCAGGCTTGTCTTAGGCTTTCTTTACATGTCAAAAAAGGCCATCTAGTTATGTCCTTTCTCACTGGAAGGTTTCCCCTACATCACATGCAATCCCTATGCATTCTTTACTTTAAATTGGGTTTTACATCCTTTCTTATAGTGTTTAACACAGTAATTACTGTGTGCTGGACATGTTGTTATGTTGTTATGTGCCGTCGAGTCGGCCCCGACTCATAGCGACCCCTCCTTGGGTTTCCGAGGCAGTATCACTACGGAAGTAGGATTGCCCAACCTTCCTTCCGAGGAGTGGCTGGTGGGTTTGAACCGCCAGCCGTCTGGTTAGCAGGCAAGTGTCTTAGCCACTATGCTACCAGTGATGGACATAGTGGATATATAAATAAATCATGTTTCCTACCGTTTTGGTGCATTTGGAATGTGACAGAGACACACAGACATACACTCTAAAAATAATAATTAAAACAGTGATGCAGATAAACAATGTAACAAAGGCAGAAATCTAACCTGGCCTATTAAGGGGTGAGAGTACATCAGATTGTTGTTGAGAAAATTATAACCTAATCAGGTTATAAAAGGTTTAAGAGGAAGCAGACAGACTATTCCACCACCTATCTGTACTGTGGTGACTTCCATGTGGCTATAATACTGAACACTATGCTATCAGTGCTTCAAATACCAGGAGGGTCACCCATGGTCGATAGGTTTCAGTGGAGCTTCCAGACAAAGACAGACTAGAAAGGAGGAACTATCTACTTCTGAATATTTGACCAGTGAAAATCTTATGAATAGCTGCAGCATATGATCTGATATAGAACCAGAAAATGAGCCTACTATGTTAGAAAGTGCTCAAAATACATAGTAGTAATGAGCATATGAAACATTTTATGAAAGCTACAACTACTATACCATAATATGAAAATATCTGTGATGTCTGTAATGGAAGAAAATGCTAAAGATTAAATATGTAATTTTAATATAGTCCACATTTAAAGATCCCTTGCCCCAATTTTGTCCTGCTTTATGTAGACTGAAAAATGGATATTTTCTTTTTATCAATTTTATTGTGGTAAAAACATACACAACAAGACATTTGCCATCATAACAACTTCCCTATTTGCAGCTCAGGGACATTGATGCCATTTTTCTTGTTGTGCCACCATTATTGCTATCCATTGCAAAAAAATATTTCACTACCATTAGCATAAGCTCAATGCCACACAAACAAAAGCTTCACCTTTCCCCCCTCCCTCCTATCCCTGGTAACCACTAATAATCCTTGGTTTCCGTGTGTGTGTAAGTATATACATATAGATATATGTATATAGTATATTGTTTGTGTTGTTGAAAAAAGGGTGTTTGCAATGAACAACTAATTGGTCTTGCAAAATTCTACCATGCGAGTTCCAGCATTATTTCCAGCATTATTTCTGTCATTATTTCCAACATTATTTCTGTCGCCAGTGTTATTTCTGTCACCATTATTTCTGTGACTTGGTCATTACTAACACCTTTTTTTCAACAACACAAATGGTGGCTGTACATGTGGACTTCACCAGATGGAACACACAGGAATCAGATTGACTATATCTGTGGCAAG
>NW_006921867.1:3278120-3279370 GCF_000298275.1 Orycteropus afer afer
ATGCTTGGTAAGGTGGAGGGTCAACGAAGGAGGGGAAGGCCTTCGACGAGATGGCCTTCGACACGGTGGCTGCAACAATGGGCTCAAGTATAGCAAGGATCATGGAGCTGGTGCAGGATTGGGTGGTGTTTCATTCTGCTATGCATGGGGTCGCTATGAGTAGGAAATGACTCTATGGCTCCTAACAACAACAATGTGTGTATATATACAGGAGATCTGGTAGCATAGTGCCCAAGGCACTTGACTGCTAACCAGAAGGCTGGCAGTTCAAATCCACCAGCCACTCCTCAGAAGGAAAGTTGGGCAATCTACTTCTGTAGTGATACTGCCTCAGAAACCCAAGGAGCAGTTGCTATGAGTTGAGTCTGACTCGAAAGCACATAGCAACAACAACATATACACACACATATACTTTTTTTTTCTAACCTATCTAAGAATTTAGTTTCCCCTCCCCTCCCATCCCTGGTAAACAACAAAGAAATTTTCCTTCCATGTATAAACTTTTCCTTGACTTTTTACAATAGTGGACTATTGTCTTTCTGTGATTGACTTATTTCACTCAGCACAATGTCCTCCAAATTCTTCCATGTTATGTGGTGTTTTACAAATTCTACATTGTTCTTTAGGGTTGCATAATATTCCATTGTGTGTATGTTCCACAGTTTATCCATTCTGTGGTTGGTGGGCACTTAGATTGTTTCCATCTCTTTTCTATTGTGAATAATGCTACAATGAATATGGATATGCATATATTTGTTCATGTCCTGACTCTCACTTCTTTAGGATCTATAGCTAGTTATGGGATTGCTAGATCAAATAGTATTTCTGTTTCCTACTTTTTAGGGAATCACCATACCAATTTCCACGGTGATTGTATCATTTTACAGTCCCACTAGCACTGTGTGAGAGTACCAATCTTTCCACATCCTTACCAGCATTTGTTATTTTCTATCATGTTGAACTTTGCTATTAATGCTGGGATAAGATGATATGTCATGGTTGTTTTGATTTGTTTCTCTCTAATGGCTAATGATCACAACTATTTCTTCATGTGTTTGTTGGATGCCTGAATATCTTCTTTGGTGAAGTGTCTGTTTATGTCTTCTACCCATTTTTCAATTGGATTGTTTGTCTTTTTGATATTGAGTTGTAGGGAGTTTTCCATAAATTTTAGAGATAAGTCATTTGTCCAGTATGTCATTGCTGAATTTTTTTCCTCTATTCTGTAGGTTCTCTTTTCACTCTTATGG
>NW_006921867.1:3279658-3295068 GCF_000298275.1 Orycteropus afer afer
TCTATTTAGGCCATAAATGAGGGCCTCTAAGTTTGTTCCTATTTTTTCTTTGTTGACCTTTATGGTTTTAGATTTCACATTTAAGTCTTTGATCCATCTGAAGTTAGTTTTTGTGTATGGTATGAAGTATGGATCTTGCTTCATTTTTCTGTAAATTGATATACAGTTTTCCCAGCACCATTTGTGAAACAGACAATCTCTTCTCCATTTAATAGATTTCAGCCTTTCATCAAAAATCAGCTGACCATAGGTCGATGGATCGATTTCTGGGTTCTCAATTCTGCTCCACTGGTCTATGTCATTGTACCAATACCAGGCTGTTTTTCCAACTGTTGCTGTGTAGTAGATTTTGAGATCTTGGAGTGTAAGACCTCCTACTTTGTTCTTCTCCTTCAGTAGTGCTTTGTTTATCCCAGGTCTCTTTCCTTTCCATATAAAATTAGTGAATGTTTTTTCCATGTCATAAAGAATGTTGGTGGAATCTGGATCGGGATTGCATTGAATGTGTAGATTGCCTTGGGTAATATTGTTCCATGTGTGCTGGAAAAAAATGTATATTGTGCTGTTGTTGGGTGAAGTGCTCTGTAGATGTCTATGAGGGCAATTTGGTTGATTGTATTGTTTAGTTCTACTGCATCTTTGTTGTGTTTCTTTCAGTTGATCTACCTTTTATTGAAAATGGTGTATTAAAGTCTCCTACTATTACTGTGAAGTAATCTATTTGTCTTTTCAATTCTGTTAAAGTCTGCTTTATATATTTTGGGGTACTTTCATTGGGTATGTAGATATTTATTATGGTTATGTCCTCTTTTTCAAGTGTTCCTTTAACCATAATATAACGTCCTTCCTTGTCTCTTATGGTCATTTTTGTCTTAAAGTCTATTTATTGGAAATTAATATTGTCACTCATCCTCTCTTTTGATTGACATTTGTCAAGTTATCTTTTCTCAACCTTTGATTTTTAGTCTATTTTTGTCTTTGTGTCTAAGGTGCATCTCTTGCAGACAGCATATTGACAGGTCCTGTTATCTTATCCTCTCTGCAACTCTCCATGTCTTGAGTGGTGCACTTAATCCAATGACATTCAGTATAATTATCAACAAGTGTGAATTTATTGATGTAATTTTGTTATGTGTTTTTTTCATGGTGTTACTGCTTTCCTTGTTCCATATAATTTTCTGTGCTGAGCTCTTATTGTTTATGAGTTGTGTTGTCATTACCTTCATTGTTGTTGTTTTAGTATATTGGCCACCATCTGCCATTGGTCAGTTGGTGCAAAAGTGAATGGTAGCCCTCAGTGGGTGGGGATACAGGAGGTGCAGGTATGGTTGGGTTGTGTAGGAGCAGTTGCTGTCTCCCACTCAGTTAGAGGAGAAAAAAAAAAGAGAAAAAAAATCTCAAACCAAATAAACAAACAGGAACAATTGCCAAAAAAGAAAGAAAGTAAGAAATGCAATAAATAAGATAAAAAAAAATTCAAAATATATTTTAAATGTATAAAAGAAAGGTAATGTAAAAAAAAAAAATGAGGAAACAAAAAGCCAAAATATCTGGGTAGGGTCGAATGAGAGAAACGAGCAAAAGTAAAAGAATAAGGAAAACTGCAAAATTAATAGCAAGAGATGGAAAAAGAAAGAAAGAAAAAAATCAGGAACCAGGAAAAGGGAAAAGAAAAGAAAAGAAAAGAAAAAAAGAACCAGAGATGGGAAAAAATATAAAAAGGAAGAAAGGAGGAAGATTAAAAGCATAATTTTAAAACAAGCAAATAAAACAAAATTGGGGGGGGCGGTTCAGCACCCAGACTGTGATGGAACCCCCGCAGGTCAGAAAGGGGGTGGGGATGGCATATGGCCACACCCTTGTTCTACAGGAGGACACAGGCACAAGAGTAACAAGGAGATTTTCACACCTCTCCAGTCATCATTTTCCATTGTGGTTGCCTGTGTTGTCCTTGGCAGGCAGAGCCCACTTCCAGGTCGTAGTCAAAACAAGAATGCTACCTGCACACACTTAAAACGATGAGCCAGTCACTTTCAAACATCCAAAATGGCTGTGCTCTCAGGACAGCCATCATGAGTCCACCGGTCCATCTATCCCCTTCCTCACAGTTCTCCCTTCTGGTCATCAGGCCCCAATGCAGTCCTTGCCCATGCAGCTTTGGTAAGTAGAGCTTACCAAAGATTATAGAGATTCTTTTAGGAAGGTCTCTAGCTTTTTGGCACATTGATGCTGTGTCGCTTGCTGATCTGAGATTGTTCCTGCACTTGAACCAGTGACCTGCTATGTTGCCTGCTGATCTTGGGATTGTGCCATTTTACCTGCTTATCCTGGTTCATCAGTAGCTGCATCAGTCAGAAGAAGCCTCCAGTTCCGGTATGCTTGGACCAAGAGTCAATGCTGAAGCCTTCACTCAGCCCCTAGAGCTGGCACTCTGAATTCAGACTTCTAGCTTCCTAAACTATAAGAGAATAAATTCCTGTTTGTTAAAGCCACCCATTTGTTATATTTCTGTTACAGCAGTGCTAGAGAAACAAGACAACACATGATAAGCTTTAAATGGATACATAGTTTGACTGTTAAACAAAAATCATAACCTATTGATTTAAGAAGTGAATTTTCTCTCAGAAAAAAAAAAGAGTAGGTAAATTTTATTAAAGGAGCCCTGTTGCCTGAATAGTTAAGCGCTCAGCTGCTAACTTAAAGGTTGGCAGTTTGAACCTCCCAGTGGTTCTGTGGGAGAAAAGCCCTGGAGATCAGGACCTGTAAAGATTATACCCTAGGAAACCATATGGAGCAGTTCTACTCTGTCCTATAGCGTTAATATGAATCAGAATAGACTCAATGACACACAACAACAACAACAAACAATATAAAGATTCTAATGTAATCTTTAAGGAGCTCTGGGTGGCATAGTACCTAAGGCATTTGACTGCTAACCAGAAGATTGGGGGTTAAAACCCACCAGCCACTCCATGGAAGGAAGACTGGGCAATCTACTTCTGTAAAAATTTACCACCTCAGAAACCTAACAGGGGTCACTATGAGTCGGAATTGACTCGATGGCAGTGAGGTTTTTTTTTGTTTGTTTGTTTTTGTTTTTTTTCCCTAAATGTAATCTTTAAAGCAATGGCTGATTTTTCTGGGTCAATATATCACTTTGGGCCAATAAATTTATCATCAAAAGCCTGTCATTTGTATGGACATTTTAAAACTATACATCTATCACTTCTCATGAAATATTGCTGTAGATGTGATTGTATCCCACTTATATTATGATATCAGGCCATAAATTGGGAGTGGGCTGTTTCTCATTTCTTTATGGTTGTCAGACATACTGTTCACATAAACATTTAATCATTCAATAAAATCAGTGGCTGGAGAAGGCACATACAATGCATCAGTATGGCATTCGGTCCCTTCTACTGTCTTGAGATTCCTCTGAAATGATCTATGAGGTGCCTAAGTTATAGGGGAAAAAAAGGTAACTATAGAATTTTGGTTTGTTAAAATTGCTGAATATTCCTAATAATATATTTCATGCAGCATGTGATAAAAGATTCAGAAATAATAGGCCAAAGTATTGTGAACTAAGTTATGAACAAAGTAGTGCCTTTCATTGTCACCTACTGTATCTAAAAGTCATAGGAGCTGAATCTATTGAGCTGGGGCTTTGAGTAGTGAAGAGGCATGAGATGAAATAATGAAATCATGGGTTGTATAGGCTATTTATAGGACATCCTTTTGGTTTTAAATAAGGAAATGTTTAGCTTTAGCTATTATATTATGGAAATAACAATGACTTTTTCAGTAAATTGTTTGGATAACCATTAGGAATAGTATTTGGACATATCTAGAGAGTTCAATAGGGAGCTCTGGTGGCATAGTGCCTAAGGCATTTGACTGCTAACCAGAAGACTGGCAGTTCAAATCCACCAACCACTCCTCAGAAGGAAGATTGGGCAATCTACTTCCATAGAGATACCACCTTGGAAACCCAAGGAGGGGTTGCTATGAGTCACTGTTCCCATATGTCTAAGTGAGATAAAAAATTTTGAGAAATATAAAATAGTTTGTACTTTCGTCATTATCCTAGGTTGGAATTAATTGGTATTAGCTGGGGAAATAAAGAATTATTAAGTTCCTTGTTCATTTATTGAATGGTAATCATGTATCAAGCAAGGTACAAAATATTTGACATATGTTATCTCTTTCAATCATTGTTGCAACACCATTAACCATTTTACAGATGGCCTGGATTTCAAAGATGGTAACAACTTGTCCAGGATTATACATCCAAGAAAATAAAGGTATAATTTCACCTATCTAGGTTGATGCAAGTTGATATCTTCAATCACTCAATTATAGTGCTTCTTTTTGGGTTTTACTGTTTCCTATTTTTAATTAAAGGATGTATTAGTATCAAGGTGAAAAAGAACACAGGTTCAAAAATAAATTATGATTCACCATAATATTGTTTTATAAGAGCAATAAATGATTCCCTTCAAGTTGTGGGGTTACTATTTTAAGTACAAAAAGTAATTGATATGTACTTTCTAATATATTATTTGACTTTGAAATCCCTCCCTTTTGTTTAAAAGTGTTCAGTGACTGAAACACCTTCAGATGGTTGTTTTTAATTTATTTTTTTTTAATTTGGTTACAAAAAATTAAGGATAAGAATGTTAAAAACAATCTTTTTAAAATAAGTGAGAAATGTGATCTTAGAAAAATAACAAATACCAGAAGGTAACTGTATTCTACACTTAATGATTAGAAAAAAATTATATCAGATAAATGGTAGGAAAAAAATATCAATTTCCCTTGCTGGTTTTTAAAAATAGCATATGCAAATAAGTTTTTTGTTATATTACATTAACTTTAAAATATTTTGGAGTATCACCTGGTTATTTTAATTACAAAAATTAGTTTGCAGAATAGCTATTTTAATAGATGTGAAGTATTTTATTGCAAATAAATCACATGGATTGTTTCTTTTCATATATACTAGGAAAACAGCATTTAACTTTTAACTGCCTAATTCCTTATAAATATCACAATCTAAATATCCCAACATAATATTTTCTCAATGTATGTACTACCATAGTTTCTGGTTTCCTAGCTTTATAAGCATTTTGATCTATTTCTATCACCAAATGTATCCAATTTAGTATATTTATAATGGGAGAATGTGATTTTCAATTTCAAATGAATATGAGCACAAAGAAAAGGGATTAAACTTTGCTAAAAAGCTTTTTTAGTGTAATAATCAGCTCAATACATTATTTAACTAGCTTACCCCTTTCAAGAATGAATTATTTTTTGCTTTGAATTTTTTGTTGAAACCATGTGATTTCAATAATGGAAGGCATATTGAATTAAATGAAAAAGAATATTTTAGGGTAATATGGATTTTTATAAAAATAGGGAAACATATGTCCTGAGGGGTCACTAGTGCTGGGATTTGTTGAATAAGGCACATTTCTTCAGATTGATGCAATTATACAGACTTCAGCAGATGGCAGCTTGCACTCAAAGTGGGATAACACTTTCCCAATTAACTCCAGAGGAGAAAAATGTAAGTGGGCACTGTATTTTCTGTAGTCACAAAAGGGATAATTGAAGATATTTGGTGCTTGGGAGCATTTTCACTAAGTAAGGGATTCAAAAATAGTTATGTTTCATATATCTCAGTTCCTATATTAATAATAATATCAAAATTATCTCTGTAGAAAGAGAGTTTTTACATAAAACAGAGGTACGTTAGTTCTTAAACCATCGGTGATGGACAGAGCCTTTGTTTGAAGTAAGCACGGTAACACTCACTAGTATTTTTCTTTTAACAACCTTATTGAGTTATTTATATACCATGAAATTCATTTGTTTTATGTGTACATTTCTAAATTACAAAATGATTTTTTAGTAAATTTATTGAGTTGTGCAACTGTTTTCTGCAATACAGTTTTGTAACACTTCCATCACCACGATAAGATCTCCCAACCTTGTTGTTGTTAGGTGCTGTCGAATCATCTCTGACTCATAGTGACCCTATGTACAGCAGAATGAAACAGTACTCAGTCCTGTGCCAGCCTCACAATCCTTGGTATGCCTGAGGCCATCATTGCAGCCACTGTGTCAGCCCACCTTGTTGAGGGCCTTTCCCTTTTTAGTTGACCCTCCATTTTACCAAGCATATTCTTCTCTAGGGAATGGTCCCTCTGACAGCATGACCAAAGTTGTTGTTGTTAGGTGCCGTCGAGTTGTCTCTGACTCATAGTGACCCTATGCCTCGCAGAACGAAATGGCACCCAGTCCTATGCCAGCTCCACAATCCCTGCTATACTTGAGCCCATCACCACTGCCACTATATCAATCCATCTCGTTGAGGGTCTTCCTCTCTTTCACTGACCCTCCACTTACCAAACATGACATTCTTCTCCAGTGAATGGTCCCTTCTGATAACATGACCAAAGTAGGTGAGGCAAAGTCTGGCCATTCTTGCTTCCAAGGAGCATTCCAGCTGCACTTCCTCCAGGACAACTTTGTTAGTTCTTTTAGCAGTCCATGGTACTTTCAGAATTCTTTGCCACAACTCAAAAACATCAAATCTGCTTCAATCTTCCTTATTCATTGTCCAGCTCTCACATGCATATGAGGAGATTGAAAATTTCATGGCTCGTGTCAGGTACCTTAGTCCTCAAGGAGACATCTTTGCTCTTCAACACTTGAAAGAGGTCATTTGCAGCCGATTTGCCCAGTGCTGTACATTGTCTGATGTCCTGACTGCTATTTCCATTGGCATCAATTGTAGAACCAAGCAATGTGAAGTCTTTGACTTCAATCTTGTCTCCATTTATTGTGATGCTGCTTATTGGTCCATTGTGAGGATTTTTGTTTTCTTTATATTAAGATGTAATCCATACTGAAGACTGTATTCTTCAATCTTCATCAGTAAGTGCCTCCAGTCATCCTCACTTTCAGCAAGCAAAGTTGTGTCATCAGCATATCAACAGGTTGTTAATGATTCTTCCTGCAATCTTGATGCCATCTTCTTCATATAGTCCAGCTTCTCTGATTATTTGCTCAACATATAGATTGAATAAGTATGGTGAAAGGATACAGCCCTGACACACTCCCATCTTGATTTTAAACCGTGCAATGTCCCCTTGTTGTGTTCGAATGACAGCCTCCTGGTCTATGTACAGGTGCCTCATGAGTATAGTTAAGTGTTCTGAAATTCCCATTCTATCAATGTTATCCATAATTTGTTATGATCCACACAATTGAATGCTTTTCCATAGTCAATAAAATACAAGTAAACATCTCTCTGGTATTCTTTGGGAGTGAGGCAGTGCGGTGGGTTTGGAGTAGCCTGAGGGGGTCCAGGAGGAAGATGAGCAGGGGTGGCAGGTTTGGTGAGGCCTGAGGGAGATGAGAAAGTGAGCTGAATGGTTTGGAATAACTAAGGGAGACAAACTTGTCTGTCAGTTTGTTGTACTGCTAAGGCAGACCTGGAAGAAGGAAGAGGCCATCCACTTCTCAAAGAATTGGCCAGTGAAAACTCCCAACCTTATTTACAGGTTATTCCTGTTCCTACCCCCAACCCGAGACTACCACTCAACTACTTTACATATCTAGAGATACCCTATTTTGGGACATATCATATAAATGGCATCTATAATATGTGGTCTTTTGTGGCTGGTTTCTTTCAGTTAGCATGCTATTTTCAAGTTTCATCCATGCCCTAGCATGTATCAGTACTTCATTCTTTTTATTGCCAAATAGTATCCTATTATATGGATATACCTTTTAGTTTGTTTACCTATTCATCAGTTGATGGATGTTTGTGTTGTTTCTAGTTTTTGACTGTTATGAATAGTGCTTCTTTTACTAGTATTTAAACAGATTTGGTCATGGTCATGATTACAGAGAGAATCTGAAAGCCATTATTGATGGTGCTACTAAATATAAAGAGACATGAAGCACATTGGTGGTCATTAAAGGGTGTGGTAAATGAGGAGGGGGTTGTGAGAAGAAAAGAAAAAAATAAATCCATTTATTTAATAGTAGTTAGTGAAGGAGCTCCCTCTCCTGGGAAAATTGCAAATCAATACTTTGTTCTCACAAATGTTAATTAGTCACCTACTCTATGTCAGATACTAAACTAAGAAATTATAGTGTGACACAGAATAGGCAAAAATGATCAAACTAAAAAAAAAGTAATGCATTGACCCATGTCACTTTAGTTTTGTGTATTTCACTGTACATAAATTATATTTCAATAAAATGCATTAAAAAAAAAACATCATGGCAAAACTTTTCAATAATGGGGAAAATATACATTCCAAATTGACATGACCCACCTTTTTTGGATCTATTTTCCTGTGGACGGAACTTTGAAACCTTTACGACTATGCTCACAGGAAGGCCTTGTGGCATGTGCTGGCCTTTCTAGGAAAAAAAAAAAAAACGATCAAACTAGCAAAAAGATAATCTAAATGCATACAATTTTTCAAAAGAGAAACATTTCTGACAAGTTTTTAAAAGTTAATGGAAGCAAATAATTCATACCCTGCATGCAAGATATAAGCTTCTGAATATAAAAGATATAAGTTTTTTAAAGGGGAAAACCCTTTTAAAAAAAATGTGTGCTGTTTGGTATTTGGGTAAGTATCTACTTGAGATCCTCCTGGGAGACATTTTTACAGGAATGGTTCATGTAGATCCTGTAACACAGTTGTCGATTCTGTTATTTACAATAAAGCAATCCCAAAATGTACTCTAATGCTTATTTAATCAAGTTATCAGACAGCTTGTGTTACCTTGTATGTTTTAAATATGACTCTTGCCTCCTAATATGAAAACAGCCAAATGACTAGCCCAATAATAGAATGTGATAATGTACTTTATTGATAATTTGATTTTCAAATGATTCATTAAGCTTTGTGGTTACTTTGTAGCTAAGCAACCAGGCCTATAGAAAGACACCTGATTTACCCAAGAGGGAGAGAGATGAATGCTTACTGTGAGCTTTATTATGTTCTGAAATGATATTGAACTTTCTAGAAGAATTTCCCAAAAAACTTGTCCCAAAGAAAACTAAAAAAAAGAAAGAAAAGAACACAGTTGTCATCAAGTTGATTTCAACTCAGCTCAAGCAGACCCGTGTGTTTCAGAGTAGAGCTACATTCCAAAGGTTTTCAATGATGTGACCTTTCTAGGAGTACATCACCAGGCCTTTCTTCCAAGGTGCCTTTGGTGGATTAGAACCAGGAGTGCCTAACCATTTGTGCCACCCCAGGACTCTTGGGTGGTGAAATAAAAAATAGTTAAGTAAATTTGGAAAATATTGCATGTTTCCCTCTATTAGAAATTCACAGTTTATACTATACCCACCCACCCATTGCCATCAAATAGATTCCAAATCACCAGCCCTATAGGACAGAGTAGAACTGCCTTATATGGTTTCTAAGACTGTAAATCTTTACAGAAGCAGACTGCCTCATCTTTCTCCCATGGAGTGGCTGGTGGTTTTGAACCACTGACTTTTGGTTAGAAGCTGAATGCCTTAACCACTGCTGCATCAGAGCTCCTTAATATATATTAAAGTTTCTGAGAAATCTTGTTGGGAGGAGACCAGTTAAACTGGTCATATCTCAGTATTTTCAAAACTTGTTTTAATAACAATTCTATTTTTACATATACCAATAAATATCCTGTGGACTTAAGATTCTATGGAAGACCATGGAAAATGCTGGTCTAGTTAATGAGGTATTAGCAGAACATAAGGAGCTCTGGTGGTGTAGTGCCTAAGGCATTTGAGTGCTAACCAGAAGGTTGGCAATTCAAACCCACCAGCCACTCCTTGGAAGGAAGGTTGAGCAATCTACTACTGTAGAGATACTGCCTCGGAAACCCAAGGAAGGGTCGCTATGAGTCGAGACCAACTCGACGGCAGTGAGTTTGAGATGAACATAAAACCAAAAAAACAAAACAAAACAAAACAAAAAAATTCACTGCCATCAAGTCGATTCCAAATCATAATAACTCCCATTGGGTTTCCGAGGCTAGAATCTTTACAGAAGTAGATCTCCCCATCTTTCTTCTGTGGAGTGGCTAGTGGGTTTGGACCACTGACCTTCTGGTTAATTGCCAAGTACCTTATCCACTACACCACTAGAACACCTTTCAGGTGAATGTAATACATTTCGGGTCTGATTAACTATTTACATTTATTTTCACTGTTTTGAAAGAGATTCTCTATATGGTAGAATGTTAGCCTCTTGGTGCTGGAATTTTTCTCTGTGATTTTAAATCCTGACTCCTCACCTTTCCACTTGTGTGACCTTGAGTATATTATTTGATGATCTAATCTTTTGTTCCCTCATCTGGAACATACACACTTTAAGGTTGTATATCTCATAAAGCTGTTGTAAGGATCCAATGAGATAATGATTTTCTAAGAACAGTGCCTGGGACATATTGAGCACTCAAACATTCATAGCTGTCATTAATATGATGGATTCTTATAAAAATGGCTAAAAATTCTGTTTATTATAAGCACAAGTAATTTTCTCAAGGTCACACAACTGGAAAGTTGGGGAGTTATAGTCACTGAAATTATGTAAGACCTTTCCCACTTTTAAAACAAACCACCACCACCACCAGTGTCCTGTGATACACTAAAATCCATATAGGGATCATTCCCCTATTTAAACTAAATTGATTGTTTTTAATCAAATTCTTGTCACAGTCACTGTACACTTTTTCTGTCTTTCTCCCTAAATTATGAACCCTTCTGCACAGAGAACATGTCTTAGGCATCTTTGAAATAATATGTGGTATAATACCTGGCATATGAAAGGTCTTCACAGTATGTCTTTCATATATCAAGGAGAAAAATACTGTGTGCTAACCTTCTATTTTGCTTTAGGCTTTTAAACTTGTCTACTTATCAACAGGTGCCAAAAGAATGAGATTAAACCCTTCTCCAGTAGATCTTAGCATTTTTGGTGGGAAAAAATGAAAAAGTATACATATCATCCTGCAATAAGTATAATACAGTCAAGTCTCTAAGCTGGCATCTCCTCGGGGTAAGCTAATTTAGGAAGAGAATGTGGCAAAGTGCCCAGTGATACAAACTGGGAAGCTAATGAACCAAAGTGGCTTTTCTGCTGTTTTCTTGAAGTACAAAATTGGAGACCATGTACTATACAGCTTGAGATATTAATGTTCATGGTGATTTTCTTGGATACAGGCTATCCATATTTTTTCTCATCTATAATAACAGCAATGACAGTGATGGTAACAATTATGACTTATGATAGCTAAATCAGAATACTTAGATGACCACTTGACAACATGTCATTAGTCCTCTGAAGGGTGTTTGTGCATTGGGTGCTGAGTTAACAATGTTTTTCTTTAGGAATAAGCAACTCTACTTTCTCAGCAAACCTGTTATTGCCCTTCACTAGAGGCTAAGATTTCTGCTAGAGACCTCACAAAATAATAAAGATAATGATAATAATGAGATTGTAAGGAAATCTCCCTGTATGCCAGCCACTTGTCAAGTGCTTTATATGCATTGCCTTAATCAGTGCCTAAATACCTGAAGAGACAAATTACTTTTAAAGTGAAGTAAATGAAGTTTAGAGAAGTAACTTCTCCAAAGGCACCCAGGTAGTAAATTGCAAAACTAGAATCTTTACACAGATCTGCCTAAATAGGTACCAATGATGCAGTGGACTGTATTTCAAATACTATTAAAAAAAGACATTTTATCACAGTAAGAGTTGAATAGAACATGACTCAGAAGGCATAGAGTTTTCATCGGGCTCTGCAACTTGCTAACTTTGTAATCCCAGAATAATGGTTTAGGTGCTCTGTGTCTCAGTTCCCTTATAAGTCAGAGATAATGCAACCCATACAGATGTTGGAAAAGAAGTGTAAAATTCAATGTGTGTAGTATGTGGAAGTACATTGGAATTATAAAAGTTTTCTTTTAAAGCTACTTTTACTGCTGTAATCTTCCAGTCTGCCAAACAAAGGAAATTACAAAGATTAGCACTAATAGTAATAAATAGCTAATACGTATTGAACATTTAGTATGTTCCTTGCAATATTGTAATCAATTGATATGCAACAATTAATCATCTCAACAGTCCATGAGGGCTGATATATTTAACAGATGAGAAAGGTAACTTGTCCTACAGATTAAACAGCTAGTAACTGGTAAAAGCATGTTAGTAACTCAGGAAATACAGTCCAGTTCTTAACCAAAATGCTGTACTGACTATATAGGTAAACTAGGCTGTGTGTTGGGTTGGGCAACGTTTGTAATTAAAGGGCTCTTACATAAATCAGACAATATAGATTCTGCAGTCTTGACCTCCATGAAAGATGGACCTTTCTTGGAGAGGACATGATTTTTTCCTTCACATGTGATCACTTGTACACTTGTTACATATTGAAATAAGTTGGAAAAGTTGTATATTTATTGAATAAAAGTGAATGATCATCCATATGAGGGCACACAAGTATGAGTGAGAAAAACTTGAAATATATGTCAAGTAAACAAGCCTTTCCACTATCATGCTGACACTTTCACAATTTCTTCTCTCTTCCTACTACTGCAACCCCTAAGTGTTATTGTTCCTCCTCATTTCCCTCTGATAATTTTAGGTAATCTGCCTGGTAAACCAAACTCTAAAATGCAGAATTCTCTTCAGGTTACTTTTCTACTCCCTCCCTTTTTTTCATCTTATTAATGCTGTTGAAATGTCTCTCAAATCTAGCCCATTTGTGCTGCCATAGTTGGCATCTTCTTTATTTTTCACATAAATGTAGCAGAGACATCCTAACTAGATTCCAGACTCCAGACCCTCTGCACCACCCTCTCCACCTGTGCCATGATAGTTGTTATTGTTAGGTACCACTGAGTCAGTTTTGACTTGTAACAACCCTGTGTATAATAGAAGAAACCTGGTCCTTCACCACCCTCACAATCGTTGCTATATTTGAGCACGTTGTTGCAGCCACTGTGACAATCTATCTCATTGAAAACCAAATAGACTCCATTCCTTCCGTAATTCTGTTGACTCTGTTGTCTGCAGGACGAAATCCAAGCTGCTTACTGTGGCATTAAAAGCCTTTTGTATTCTAGACTCGAACTTTTCCCGACTCCCCTTATATTCCGGACTTCATAAATCTCATGGCCCAGAAAATGACTCCTTTGTCTGAACACCTCATGTCTTCACTGCCTCTAAACATCTTTTCTGCTCTTCCTTTTGCCTTTAATGGCTGTCCCTGTCTACTAAGCTCCAGCTCCTCTTTTGAAGCCTAATTCAAAGTTTGTCACCCTTTAAAGCTTTTGTTTACCCAGCCTCTCCCTCCTCCACCCCTCAGATCTCACCTTCCCTTGAGCTCTCTCAGTGCTATATTTTTATATAAATATTTTTTATCTTAGAGTAATTTTCAATTCACAGAAAACTTATAAAGATAGTACAGAGAGTTCCCATATATCCTACAGCCAGTTTATCCTATTAACAGCTTGCATCAGTATGATACATTTGTCACAAATAATGAGCCAATATCGATATATTAACTAAAATTCATGTTTTATTCCAGTTTTCTTAATTTTTACCTAATTTCCTGTTCCAGGATCTCATCCAGGGTACACATTACATTTAATCATCAAGTATCCTGAGACTTCTCTTGGCTGTGACTGTTTCTCAGATTTTCTAGTTTTGACTATCTGACAGTCAAAGAGGACTGATCAGGTATTTTGCAGAATGTCTCTCAATTGGAATATGCTGTTTCTGTCATGATTAGACTGAGATTATGTGTTTTTGGAGAGTACACCACAGGGGTAAATTGCCGTTCTCATCTTATCAGGTGTACATGCTATCGACATGACTTATCATTGCTGATGATAGCTTTGATCACCTTACCAAAAACGAAATCAAACCCACTGCCATTGAGTCAATTCTGATAGCGATGCCATAGGGTTTCCAAGGCTGTAAATCTTTATGGAGGCAAACTGCCTTGTATTTCTCCCATGGAGCAACTGGTATGTTTGAACTGCCAACCTTTTGGTTAGTAGCTGAAGGCTGAGGTAGTATTTATTAAGTTTTTCCATGGTAAAGTTACTTTTTTAAAGAATCCTTTTCCATATTGTGCTCTTTAGAAAAAAGTTATTATAAGTTCATGCTTAGAGGATGCAGTGCAATTACTTAATATGGCCCTTTTAGCCTTGGTCTTCGTGACTCCCATCAGATGACTGGGTAGATTTATGCAAACATAAGGTCCTTATGGCCCACCAAGGGGATTGGTTACCTTGCTAATCATATAAATAAGACGCATGACACTTTATGGGGGTGAGACCATGCAAATAATATGTATGGAACTCTAAAGCAGGCATTGATTAGGGTTGCCATCTTGCTAGGCTTAAAATGAGCCACCTCAGAGTCAGAAAGGGGGGAATCTCACTATCATTAGAAAATAAAAGCCACGCTGGAGTACACACTTTGGGCCCAAGATCCCTGCACTGAATCTCCTCAACCCAGGAAAGAGAGAGAGAGAGTGAGATAGTGTGAGAGCGAGAGCAAGAGCTGTATCACTTTGCTGAGATAGTGAAAAGTGGCAGCTGAGAAACAGTGGTGGCAGAGGCAGCAGCACCAAGAGCCTGGTATGAGGCAGACGGGTGAGCTTCTTGGACCTCGGAGTGAGAAAGCTGAGTGCTTTCCAAAAGGAAGCTTGCTAGCAGGTTGGGATGCCTCTCTGGGTACCTATTGGCAGAACTACAAGAACTTTGTGATGTTTAACCAAGCAGGGCAGAGGCCAAGGCCAGAGAGGAGTATGACTGCAAAGAAGCTGTCCTGATTGAAGAACTGTATCCTGAGTTGTTTCCGATTCTGAACTGTAACCAGTTAGTTCTCTAATAAACCCAATAATCATGAGTATAATCTGTGAGTTCTGCGTGGCAATTTCAACAAATTATTGAACCAGCAAAGAAATAGAGAGTGACATCAGAGGGAAAATTGGTATCAGAATTGGTAAAAAGATTGGAGGGTGGCAGCGTGTCTGATCTCTGCCTCATAGGAATCAGCCTTGAGCTGTTGATGCTGATGGGGATTTTCTCTCCCACTCATGAAGTTAAAGGATGTCAGATGATGCCTTCTCCATGCCATTTTTGCAAAAGATGAGGACTTATGCTTCATTTCCTTGAGGGTAGAATGTCTATATGAATTATTTGGAATTTTCTACCAAAGAGACTTATATATTCTTCCCCATTTATTTATTTATTCAATCATTTATTTATGTCATTATTGTTGTTGTTGTTGTTGTTGTTGTTGTTGTTTGCCGTCGAGTCGGCCCCGACTCATAGTGACCCCTCCTTGGGTTTCCGAGGCAGT
>NW_006921867.1:3295343-3296416 GCF_000298275.1 Orycteropus afer afer
TTCCTGAGCACTTTCTATCTTCACACTCATCTTGTATAGTCCATATGCCATCTCTAGAATCATCCATTTGTCTTAGAATCTCAGTGCCTTTTATTGGAGAACGGTATTTGAAATCAAAATCTGGGTACTGGAACATGGTATTTATGCTTCTGTTTTGTAATTTGCATCAAGTTATTAATTTATTCACTCCTATTAGACCAAAACCAAACTTACTGCCATTATGTCAATTCTGATTCATTGTAACCCTATAGGACAGAGTAGAACATCCCCCATAGGGCTTCCAAGGCTATAAATCTTTATGGAAACAGACTGCCACATCTTTTTCCCATGGAGTGGTTGGTGGGTTTGAACTTCCAGCCTTTCATTTAGCAGCCAGACAATTTAACAACTGCACCACCAGGCCTTCTTCCTATTAAACCAAAGGCTTACAATTGTCATATTCTCTTGTAGGAATAAATTATGGCAAATACGTAGTGTTACACTTTTCCTTAATTATTTGAAGGATTTATTTTATTTTTTTTTTATATATAGCTAGGTTGTAAAACCTTTGCATTGAAATATTTCATACATGTCTCACTGGGCCCTGTGTTATTTAGTCTTTTATGTTTCGGCATCCTGAGGCTGAAATCTATGCCTTTCTCAATATCTTGCTTTTTAACACTGAAATTTATCTGTGGTAAATTTCCTCTGCTGATCATAGAAATGAGGAGTTGAAGTAGAAACTGTGCCTAGGGAGTAGACCTTTGTGCTGTAGTCTGGCACATACAAGCTGTCCATTGGCTATTGTTAAAAGAATAGAGAATAAGACCAAAGTTCATTTTAATGAAAATTATCCATTTGTTTTCAGGCACTGTGCCAGGAATAACAAGCAATATATGTAATAGTCATGACTCTTATTTTCACTTACCAGTGACAGCCGCAGGGTTACAGGTGAGGAGAGACAACTCAGGGATGCCCAAAGTAGCAAGCGGGAAGAGCGGGAGAAAGGGGATTAAAAGCCAGGAAGCCAGAGAGAAGAGCAATCAGCCAAAGGGATTAGGTGAGGAGAGGCAACTCAGGCCCGCCCAGAGTAG
>NW_006921867.1:3299636-3304110 GCF_000298275.1 Orycteropus afer afer
GACCATTCCCTGGAGAAGGATGTCATGCTTGGTAGGGTGGAGGGTCGACGAAAGAGGGGGAGGCCTTCAACAAGATGGATTGATGTGGTGGCTAGGACGATGGGCTCAAGTACAGCAGGTATTGTGGGGCTGGTGCGGGATTGGGCAGTGTTTTGTTCTGCTGTGCATGGGGTCGCTGTAAGTCGGAAACAACTCGACAGCACTTAACAACAACAACAACAGTGACATAATCCCACTTGCTGAAAAAAGAAGGATTGATTAGCTCACAAACTGAAAACAGATACCAGGCAAGGCTGAATACAGGGGCTCAAATGGTACCATTACATATCTTCCTCTTTGTTTCTCATCTCTAATCACATTGCTTACCTTTGTACACTCTCATATTTTCTTCTGTCTCCCACTGTACTTTGTAACTCTGTGACACATAATATTCTCTCATGTTCTATAGGCATATTTGTACTGATATTATTCAATGACTAAACAGCTCCCTGAGGTCGTAATTTGTGTCTGATTTATTTGATGCATCTTCCCTAAAGTGGAAAAAATTACTTTAAGTATCTCTATGTTACATTTCCCATTTTCTGGAAACCTCAAAGATAAAAAGGAAATCTCAGATAAAATTATATGTAGCCCTTAATAGGTTAGTACCCACCCACAAAGCAATCATCATATTCAGGATGTTAGAATACTGTGGTCCAACCAGGTCAGTTTGATATCCCTGCGATTGAATTGGAGACCCTGGGTGTTGCCAATGGTTATGTGTTTGGTTGCTGATTGAATGTACCTGAGCTGTATTATTGTATAAAATATTGTCAATTAGTACAAATCATAGTCTAATGTAAAATTTTGGTTCAATTTGGTGGCTCTGTTTTAGGTATAGTTTCCATGTTGCTCTAAAGTTTTCAAAATAAAATTATTTTTAATTCCTCATTTGAGACTATAACATACTCCATGTCTGTTACAAAGGACTTTGTAAAGAATATCCCAAATTTGATGGCCTCAAGCAAATATTTATTTATCATGTGGGTGTAAGGTTTAGCTCTTCCAGTTTGGGATAACTTGGGAAGCTCTGCCGTTCCTGGCTTGGCTTCCTTATAAATCTGAGGGTCAGCTGTTGTCAGTTGATCTAGGCTTCCATGGTGACTTGGGCAACCCAGCTCTGTTCCACAAACCTCTCATCCTTCAGCCAGCAAGGATGAGCAATGCAAGAGACAAGAAGGCTCATGTGTGAGTCTATTTTAAGCCTCTTTTTGCATCATATCTGATAAAAGACCATTAGTCAAATAAAGTGTTAGAGTTGAACTCAGTGTCAAGGGGCAGAGTACATTACTTTGCCCACAGCTGAGGGACACGTTGAAGTTATATAGCAAAGGATATAGATACAGGAATGTGTGAAGATTCATGGCTATCTTTGCAATCTACCATGACCAACAATACCAAAATGAGCCAAAGAATCAGATTCAGGTTATGCCTTCAGGGCGCTGATTACTTTTTTAGGAGATGGGGAACATTAGCCCAAATATAGCTAATTTACATGAAAGAGTACAATATGTCTCTACAGTTACAAAGTAAAATGGGAGGAGGAACAGGGAGAAATCATATCTATTGGAAATGAAGAAAAAACTTTTGGAGAATGTGACACTTGAGATTATTTATATTTGTTTTGATTTTGAGGAAGCTAGATAAATAATATTTTTTAAATCCATTTTTAGAATAATAGTTCTTTAAAAATCCCAAAGCTTGATTATTTTGTTTGACATATTTTACTTATCTTTTTAAAATGAAATAAAATAAGCCCACTAAACTTTTAGTGGATCTTTAGTAGATAAAAGATTCTTAGAAAAAATAACTTTTGTATGTACCATTTCATATTTTATTTCTACCTATTAGGTAAATTAATAAGAAATTAAAAGAGTGTACATATAGTCCAAGTCTCACTATTTTGTAAGAATTGTGGTGCAGAGATTTTTTACTTGAAAAAAAGTATGTGTAATTTTAGGCTCAGATATATTTTCCTTTCTGTGGATGAGAAACCACTATGTTACAGCTTCATGGAACTATAAAGCTTGTTCTGCACTTTCTGTGGGCATTTATTGAGCCTTCTCTTGGTACTCAGCATCCTAGTAGAAATCAAATATCAGAGAAACAGGACATATGTTCTCATTCTTTTAAGTTTGAGTGCCTTCAGTTGAAGGAGTTAAGACAAAAACACCTATTAAAGCATCTACAAACCTAAGTGATATTTCACTCTGAGCTCTCTCTGTTAACATTTCCTTTCTTTTCAATGTTTGATTTTCTCTTGTATTTCTAGACATCTGAAGACTGAGATTTGCCCTCAATGCGGACTAATTCCTCATCTCTTTTTCCTGCATACCGTTTATTCCTTAATTTCAGTGATATAATTTCTGAGTAAAGATCTTTGTCTTCAGTCTGAAGATGGAATTTCATATGTGTCTTTTGCAGAGTCCAAACCAAGAGAGATTTCAGGAGGAATGCTCAATGTAATACAGTCCAGAAGGCATAAACCCTCTTTAATTGGAGGTATCCCTGTATGAAATCCACAGAGGAAGCAGTGTTGGCACACAGCTCATAGAGTACCAACATGGATGTATCACCATTGCAGTATTTGTCAAAACCAAAACCAAAAACCAAACTCACTGCCGTCAAGTTGATTCTACTCTTAGCAACACCTCCTTGGGATTTTGAGGCAGTATCACTGCAGAAGTACATTTCCCAACCTTCCTTCTGAGGAGTGGCTGGTGGGTTTGAACCACCAGCCTTCTGATTAGCAATCAAATGCGTTAGGCACTACGCCACCAGAGCTCCCAAGGAATGGTCAAATCTCAGAATAGGAAGCATGATGTTTATCTCTTGTTTATTAAATTTTTATATTTTGCATCTTCTTGATTTGTAGAAAAATTGTTAGTCACTCTTAAAAGTCAGTAAAATAGATTGTAGATTTTGTACTTCAGAAGAAATGGAAAATAATATAGCATGGAAAGTGAACCTCTTCCTCAATTTTAAAATCCCAATTCAATTTGAGAAAAAATAGCAATATCAGACAGAATAGATGTTTGACATTTTTTTCTGTAATTTATTTCTTCCTATTTGAGAAATATCCCATTCTGTATTAGATTACACACAGGTGACATCTTTAATCGGAACTTTGTTCTAAGTAATGTTTTACCTGGAAGTTCAAAGGAGCAACAAGGATTTGGAGACGATTATACTAACTGACTATTACTTTTGAAAGGAATTAAAACAAAACAAAACATTGCCGTCATGTCGTATCTGACTCAGCAACTCTTCCTTGGGTTTCTGAGGTGGTATCACTAGGGAATTAGATTGCCCAATCTTGATAATTTCTGTTAATCTTGTTTTCTTTCATTTGATTTAAGGAAAACTGATGGTGGATTTGAAGTGTATAAAGTGTGAAGATAAGCATTTTTTATCCTTTTCATTGCAAGAGATCATTGTCCATTATTTTGGAAATATTTCTACCATAATCTCTCTATATTTGTTTGATTTCTGGCTAGTTATAATACAATTTCAAGAAAACCTAAAGGCACAGAAAATGTCCTGCCTACTTTTGTGGGGAGAAAACACCAACCACAATACAAGAGATATTTCTGATGAAAAATAAAAATGTATATGATATATTTTTGCGTTTTTATGGACCTAAAGCTACTTTATTTTCAAAATAGAAAAATAAATGCTTTATGATTTAGTTTGTTCATTAAATTACTATGCTATATATTTTACATATAAAACCATTATGAATTTAGTTGTTTTGGAAATGTTTTTATAGATAGAGTTGGAATGAGTTGATCTTCAAACAATCTACAGTGTTTTATTTTTTACCACTTTAAGAGAAACAGACCAGAACTAGAAGTGAAAAGCCCATCAATATTATTGCAAAAGAAAGAAAGAAAGTTATTACATTTCCTGGGCTTATTGTCATTAACAATGCAGAATACCCCCTCCCAAGAAAAAGACATATAGAGTAGCAAAAGTACCAAATTTCTCTTATATGATTTCTCTACTTGGAAGTGTATCTAAATATTTTCTTTTTCTTTGCTATCACTGTAAGCAATCCCTGCAGCTACTCATGTTTTTATTTTGCATCCTCCTTCACAGGCTTTTGTAAACTAAGCATTGGGACAAAATTTTCAGCTATGCATATTGTCCCTTCTTCTCTCATGAAATTATTAAGCCTTCTAAGGCAAAAAATGTAATTTTTTCTCTCTTAATGTATTATTATCATTGCTTCATATTATGGTTAAAAATGAAGTATTTTTGGGGGAGGGGCAGCAGTGTTAGTTGGGTTGTTAATTGACCACAATAGAAATAATGCTGTTGCTGTTATTAGGTGTCATTGAGTCCTTTCTGACCCATCACGACCCTATGCACAGCAGAACAAATGTTGCCCGGTCCCTTGCCAGCTCCATGATCCTTGCTATACTTGAGCCCATCA
>NW_006921867.1:3304505-3305306 GCF_000298275.1 Orycteropus afer afer
AGACATTTCCTTGGGTTTCTGAGGCAGTATCACTAAGGAAGTAGATTGCCCCATCTTCCTTCTGAGAAGTGGCTGGTGGGTTTGAACCACCAGACTTTCTGGTTAGCAGTCAATTGCCTTAGGCACTATACTACCAGAGCTCCCACATGCATATGAGGCAACTGAAAATACCATGCTGTGTCAGGCACACCTTAGTCCTCAAGGAGATATCTTTGCTCTTCAGCACTTGAAAGAGGTCCTTTGCATCCAATTTGCCCAGTGCTATATGTTGTCTGATGTCCTGACTGCTGCTTCCATAGGTATCGATTTTAGAAGCAAGCAATGTGAAGTCTTTGACAACTTCAATCTTTTCTCCATTTATCATGATGCTGCTCATAGGTCCAGTGGTTAGGATTTTTGTTTCTCTATATTGACATGTAACCATACTGCAGACTGTATTCTTTAATCTTTATCAGCAAGTGCTTTAAGTCATCCTCACTTTCAGCAAGCAATGTTGTGTCATCAGCGTATTTCAGGTTGTTAATGATTCTTCCTCTGATCCTGATGCCACATTCTTCTTCATATAGTCCAGCATCTGGGAGTATTTGCTCAGCATATAGATTAAATAAGTATGGGGAAAGGATACAACCCTCACACACTCCCTTCTTGATTTTAAACCATGCAGTGTCCCCTTGTTCCACTCGAATGACAGCCGTTTGGTCTATGAACAGGTTCCTCATGTGTACAATTAAGTGTTCTGGAATTCCCATTCTTCTCAATGTTATCCACAATTTGTTATGATCCACACAATCAAATGCCTTT
>NW_006921867.1:3306732-3311275 GCF_000298275.1 Orycteropus afer afer
TTGGTGTGTAAATTTGAATAATTGTAGTATTAACTGGTCTTCCTTGTAGGCGTGTGGCTATTATCCTATCACCGATAGCATTGTCCTTCAGGACAGATCTTGAAACATCTTTTGTGATGATGAATGCAATGCCATTCCTCTTCAAACTGTCATTCCCAGCATAGTAGATCATATGGTTGTCTGATTCAAAATGGCCAAAAGTGGTCCATTTCAGCTCACTAATACCTAGGATATCAATCTGTATGCGTTCCATTTCATTTTTGACAACTTCCAATTTTCCTAGATTCATACTTCTTATATTCCATGTTCTGATTATTAATGGATGTTTTGAAGCTGTTTCTCCTCAAATTGAGTCATGCCAGGTCAGCAAATGGAGGTCCCAAAATCTTTACTTTATCCATATCATTAAGGTTGGTCCTACTCTGATGATGCAGCTCTTTCCCAGTTGTCTTTTGAGTGCCTTCTGATCTAAGGGGCTGGTCTTCCTGTACGTTATCAGAAAGTGTTTCAGGGTTATTCATAAAGTTGCCTAATAATGTATCAGACAGTGTTTCTCTGCTATTCATAAGGTTTTCCCTGGCCAATTTTTTTGAGAAATGGATGGCTTCTTCCTTCTTCCTAGTATGTCTCAGTCTGTAAGCTGTTTTGAAACCTGTGCACCTAGTGTAACCCTGCTGGATTTGGGACACTGGTGGCACAGCCTCAAGCCTCACAACAACCTTCAAGCCACCACAATATGACAAATTGACAGACAAATATTTCTTCCTTAGTTGTTCGAAACCTCTCCACCCTCCTCTACTTGGATCCCACAGCTCTGTCTCAGCCTTGGCTCCTCCTGCACTCCCCGAGTCTGGGTGCTTGGCCTGTCTGCCTGCCCTTACATGGGTTCCCATGACTCTGTCTCAGAAACAGTGCTAACTAGTTTAAATGGAAAAGGGATTCATTCAAAGATACTAGGTATTTTCCTAGGTAGTTTCTGGGAGAAATTCAAGGCAGAAGAGACAGAACATGGGTCAGGTTTGGAGGGGATGCACTGTGGAACACTATCCAAATTATGCTTCTTACTCCATCACTGGAATTCTTTTTTTTTTTTTTAATTAATTAATTAATTTTAAGAGCTTGTTTTACATTCGATGTAACACATACATTTAGTTTCATTCCCCTTTCACCATGTCCAACCCTAACCCAGTCTCCTCCCCTCCCTACCCTGTAGCTCTCCCTCTGTGACCCTCATATTTATGCACTGCTGTTTGTCCTGCATTTCCTCAATTTGAGTGTTGGTCCTCTGGTGTCCCATGGTCTATTGCTCTATACCACTGGAATTCTTGATGGACAATTTTCTTCATCCAGAAAAGAGCACAGTTTCTCTTCAAACTTGCTAATACACAGATGGTGCCTCTTACTTGGACATCACAATTGCTTCTGAAAACATCACCTTCACCAGAGAATGGCACTGCTTCCCTCACCTCACCTCACTCTCTTAAAGATAAGACTTGGTATGTTGCATCTGACTGAGGGAATCTAGCATGTGTCCATCCATGCTCTAACTTCAAGAGAGGCTCCAGAGTAATTTCTTGCTTTAACCTTGGACGGATGGACTTCATAATGTGTGAACGTCTCAAAACATAATAGGTTTGGTTAAAAGAGGAGAACAGCTACAATTCTGACAAACTACCACAAAAAAAGAAAATTTTAAAAAGAACCAAATTACAGAAAACAGTAATGTACATAATAGGATTCTAAGAGTAGGGCTTGCAACATGTTGCATTCTACAAACAATAATATCCATCACAGAAAACACAGATATCTGGGTAGGTACATGTCATGTTGGCATATATAGTATTTTATACTCAGCAGCCAGTTAAAGAAGAAGTTACATTTCTCAAATGCTCTCAGACTACTCAGCTACTCAAAATGTGTGCTACATACCTGCAACATTGGCATCACCTGGAAGCATGATACAAATGTGGATATGGGGCTCAGCCCAGACCTGCAGAATCAGTGCCTGAATTTAAAAAATCTTCCCAGGTGATTAATATAAATTTTGAGCAGCAATGGTCTGCTGTTTTGCTTTTTTTAATAGCAGAACTTCTTATTCAAATCCTATTTAAACTCATAAAAATAGAACATCTTTAGTTATAGTGGAGGCAGAGTTCCAAGAACCACACTAATTAAACCCCCTTCTTGTTCCGTGGGGTAGCTCTGGAGGAGCTCCAAGAACTCATAAAGATCCACAATGTGCACTGTGAAAGCCACTGATCTGAGTTTTATAGAGAACTATCAGGACAATTCCACCTCAGGTCCAGAAAGTCTCAAAGCCATGACAATAAATCCCTGATTGAAACCATAAATTGGTCTAGAAATTATGTACATCAACCTACAATTCAGCTTTAAATTTAAAACAGGGATTATATCGACATCTTGTTGGACAGTGAGTGGCATCAAAGGCACACCAAATATTGTCAGACAATATGTTGAGATATATTGTTCCCTTATGAAGAAGTGAAAGATGAATAGAAAGAAAATAGTCATATGTCTGTGGAAACATTTCAGAGATTTTATTAAAAAAATGTCATAAATATTTCAAATACATAAGCTAAGGAAAAAGAATGTGTTTTCTATTTATTCTCACCACCACCAATCTGTCAGTTTTTCATACTATGATGGTTAGCATGTTGATGTAATACTGGAATCTATTTCACCAGTATACTAGCAGTGTCATCCAAGGCAGATAGGTTTCAGCAAAACTTCCAGACAGACAGTCTAGGAAGAAAGGCTTGGTGATCTAGTTCTAGAAATTAGCCAATGAAAATCTTCTGGATTGCAACAGAACATTGTCTGATTCGCTTGCTTTTGACAAGTCATCAGGAGGAATCATTTACCATAGGAGAACATCATGTTTGGGTGAAGTAGAGGGCCACTGAGGGCAAGGGAGAAACTTGGTGAGATGGACTGGCACAACCATCACCATGATGGACTCCAACATGGTGGTGAAGGTTACACAGGACCAGACAATATTTTGTTCTGTTGTACATTAGGACTTGACTCAATGGCACCTATCTATCTATCTATCAATATATTCTCAATATAAACACCTGGCTTCTTTGAATAAATTGCTAAATGTCATATAGAAGCCAGAGTTTTAAAATGTAGTCAAGTAAATATATGTAGAGAGTAAAGAAACTTCAACAAGATGAAGACCTCAAAGAAATGAACAACACAGTACTGTAATTATTAATCTCTTCAGGGGTGCTTCTAACAAAAATTATACCACAGTGTACTGATTCTGTAGAGAATGGGATTGAGGAATTAATTCTTATGAAACTTGGAAAAATGGAGTGGAAATATGAAAATAGTATGGGAGAAAAAAGATGATGTTTCACTTTACAAAATTGTTAAAGACAAAACCACAACTAACTGAAGAGAGGAAAATTAAGTTGCACTGTTAAGCATATTTAAATAATAGTTAAAAGAATTATTCTGGTATTTAAAAAATCTGAATTGCTCCAAAAATCTAAATAGAATAAACAAATATAAAAGATGTGTGCTGAAAGATAAAACAATAAGGTAAGTCTTGGATTCTTCATAATATTAACACCAGAAAACACTAAAATGATGCATACATTTCAATGGGAGAAACAACCATTAATCACTTAATCATTACTTAATTTGTTATTTGTTTATAAAGACTACAGACATTCTAAGATAGTCAGTGGCTCAGGAAATACAGAACCAAAAGGAAAATCACAACGTTTTGTGTTGACTGAAAGATAAAATAAGAGTGTCCTTTCTTTTTCTGTAATATAAAGATAAAATAAATCTAGTGGGCAGTGAGTTACTGTTATTGGGGGAGGAATAATTCAGAAAAAGGCAAGGGAGAATGGTAACATTACTTGAAGAATGTAATAAAAGTCACTGAGTTGTACATGTGGAAATTGTTAAATTGGTATATGTTCTCCTGTGTATATTCCCAGTAACAAAAATAAAATGAATGGAAATAGTATAAATCCGTGATTTTATAATATATTAAAGAACTCACAAATCAGTCAGAAAGTAAAATACTATTTAATAGTGGCACTGGAAAAAGTGTCTAATTACTCAATAAAATATTAGACCTTTGTTTTATGCCAAAATAAATTATAGATGGATTAATTAATGGGTGGGGGAAAGGGGGGAGATTTTACTATAAAAAATTTTTGGGAAAGTATATAATGAAAGTAAATTTTAAAGGCAAATAAAATATGTATTTCAATATTTATTCCATGTAGATGAATTTAAAAGACCATAGAGTGGCAAAATTTTGTTTTTGTTAGGTGCTGTCAAGTTAGTTCTGCCTCATAGTGACCTAGTTACAACAGACAAAACCCTGCCCAGTCCTGCACCATCCTCACAATCATTTCTATGTTTGATTCCATTGTTGCAACCACAGTGTCAGTCCAACTCGTTGAGAGTCTTCCTCTTTTTCACTGACTCACCACCTTACCAATCATGGTGTCTTTCTTCAGAGACTAGCCCCTCCTCATAACACATCCAAAAGATGAAG
>NW_006921867.1:3311925-3317265 GCF_000298275.1 Orycteropus afer afer
ATGGTGTACCAGTCCCTTGGACTAATTGTTTCCATGTGTCTTTGGTTTTCTTCATTCTTTGCTCTGGATGAGGAAAGACCCATCATTACATCTACATGGCTGCTTGCAAGATTTTAAGATCCCAGTCACTACTCCCCAAAGTAAGATGTGGAATAATGTTTTGTTATGTTATGCCAATTGATTTTGATGTCCCCTGTGACCATTGTCCCAAGCCCACAGGTCCAACTACTCTCTCCCTCTGAGTAGCTGGCTGTGGCCCAGAAGTAACTACAAACTTGTTCCTTGTCAGATCTACTATATACCTGGATGTTCTAATAGAACATACAAATACACTTGTAAAAACATTGTTTTCCAGCCCTATACATGGTCATGGGGACACTTCCCCTGTCTAGACATACCTAAACGTTCAACCTGTTCACCCATCTATCCTCCCGTACATCAATGTTTGCCATAACTGACAATGTGGTACTATATGTGCAAAAGGGTTTGTCTTTGCTGTCTGTACCTTCCATGCACCTCTCTATGTCTTCCTCTTCCTCAATGCCACTTTATCAACAACATAATTCTTACATATGCAACATAATGCAGCAATTCTTCTTGGGTCTTCCTTATTCATTTTCCACCTTTCGCATGTATATAAGACAATGGAAAATATCATGCATGGTTTAGGTCAAATGCACTTAAGTCCTCAAAGTGGTATATCTACTCTTTAACACCTTAAATAAATCTTTGACAGCAGATTTTCCCAATGCAATATGTCCTTTGATTTCTTGACCGCTGCTTCCATGGGCACTAATTGTGGATCCAAGTAAAGTAAAATCCATGACAATGTCAATATTTTCTCCTTTTATCATATTGCTGCTTATTGGTGCAGTTGTAAGGATTTTTGTTTTCTTTATATTGAGCTGTAATCTGTACTGAAAGTTGTAATCCTTGATCAGTAAGTGCTTGAAGTCCTCTTCACTTTCACCAAGTAAGGTCATATCATCTGTATATCGCAGGTTGTTAATGTCTTCCTTCAATCTTGATGCTGCATTCTTCTTCATGTAGTACAGCTTCTCAGAATATTTTCTCAGTATACTGATTTAATAAGTACGGTGAAAGGATGCAACGCTGACACACACCTTTCCTGATTTTACACCACACAGTCTGCCCTTGTTCTGTTCAAACAACTACCTCTTGGGTTTTTTTTTTTTACAGGTTCTACATGAGCACAATTAAGTGTTCTAGAATTCCATTCTCACAATGTTATCCATAATTTGTTATCCACACAGTCAAATGCCTTTTTCTTTTTTTTTTTTTTTTAATGATTTTGAGTTTTGTTCCACATTGTTCTCCCACTCTATCAATTATCTCCTACATAGAACCCCCTTTGAGTTTTTGACAGTGGTAGCTGGGCACCATCTTGTTCTTCTGGTCTCGTAGTCATACAGGCTGAGGATCTCATGGTATACCAGTCCATAGGACTAATTGTTTCTATGAATCTTTGGTTTTCTTCATTCTTGTTTGCTCCGGACAAGGAGAGAACCATCATTTCATCTAGATGGCAGCTTGCTAGCTTTTAATATCCCTGTCACTACTTGCCAAAGTAAGATGTGGGACAATGTTTTTGGGTAGTATGTTATGCCAATTGAGCTTGATGTCCCCTGCAACCATGGTTCTGAGCCCACATGTCCAACTACTTTCTCCCTCTGGGTAGCTGACTAAATAAGTAAATAAAATAAAACACAAATAGATATTTTTCTGGTATTCACTGCTTTCAGCCCAATTCCATCTGACATCCACAATGATATCCATCATTCATTTTGAGATGCTAATAAATAAACACACAATACACATGATGTAAAATTTTAACAATTCTGAGCTTATGTGATTGATGAGCATATATACTTGTGTGTGTGTGTGTGTGTGTGTGTCTGTTTTCAGCTTACTAAGAAAATAAATGGCTAATAAAATACTTTCCAATTTTCAGTTATAAAATAAAGAGTGTAAATAAGTATATCCTTTAAGGAGATAATTCAATAATAGATGTCAAGAACTCAGGAAATCGAATCACAGAAATAAGTTTTAAACAATGAGATTTTCATCATTGCTTTATTAACAGAAATGAAAGTTAGAAATCATTTAAATATCTAATAGCAAATGGTTTAGTATGCTGGTTTAAAGACAGCTCAAAGTTTTTAAATTCTTCATATAAAAATTAAGTTAGACGTAAAATAAGAAAATTATTATTATTTATCAAATCTTTTCTGAATTCCTAAAACAGGCAGATTTTTTGACATTTCATTATTTTGAAATGCTTTGGAGTGTATAAGTTATCATCCTAAATATAATTTTTGTCTTAAAACATCCCTGTGAGCAAGTCACTCAGAATATTATTTCCACCATTTCTCATATAACAGAATTGATGTACTATGCAAGATGACCTTCACTTGCCCATCCACTTTTACTCTCCACATTTTGCCACCCTGCTTAATGCCACAGGATACTGATCTCTGTGGACTCCTTCATCCAGGTCCTCTGTACTCGGGCTCCTGATTGGGTTAAACCATTGGAAATCACTTGCAAAGTGGGGAGCTTTGGAAGAGAAAGAACTATTTACGACCCAGGTTCCCTCGCAGTTTAACTTCAGGATAATAGAGGCAGCATTTTCTATTTAAGGCACACTGCTGTTGTGCAGCTCCTCTTCCAAAGCTCAGGTCTCAACAGTAGCAACATTCCCTACCTTTGACTCTTCAAGCCAGGAGTGGTATGGGCTTCTAGTATTGCTAGTGCCCACATACTTCACTATCCTCACTGGTTAACTTAATCCTTTCCCACTCATTTCAGTTGTTCCATTGTGTGTCATCTGTTTGTTGTCAGGGCATAAAGGATACAGACACTCAGAGATGTAATAGCACTTTCAATTATATAATAAAAGAATATTACAGATCCAGGTTAGAAAAAAAAAAGCAAATTAAAAGATTTCTTACTCTTTCTGTTGTATTAAAAGGGGAAATTGTTGCTTTAAACACTAAAAATAAAATATAACATTGTATAACAAAAGTATGTTTTAAACTCTTTATACCTGTGGATGAAGAAATTTTGTCATACTCTTCCAGGAGCACAGTGAGTTTTCTTTTTTTTTTTAAATAAAATTGTCAAATTCTGTTGTCATGTTACTGGTCTTCCTGTCACTTGTTCTTTTTTTATGAAATATGATATTATTCAGTATAGTGAGAAACCTTTGTGGAGATGGGCAACATGAGAAGCAGGGAAAACAGTGACAAGAAGACAGAACTTCAATACGATGCCTATAAAAATGAATTTACCTACAGGATGGTCCTCAGAGTGAAATAAAAACCCTTACTGACATAATTCCTGGGGGGAAAAAAATTTGACACTTCCTGTGACATGAAGCAAATCTCTGACCAAAATCAGTACAAACTATTATTTATGACTGTTCCTTCCTGTTAAGTTCTGAACTTAGTATATTTTGTTTATTTGTGTATGTGCCTTTAGTGGAGCTAATGTGGGGGCATGTTATGCAAAAATCTGGATTTAAATAAGCTTGTGAGATGATAAATGCATTGGGGTTGTTACATCAAAAAATAGCACCATAATCATAGATACAGTGTAAGTCAGAATTCAGAGTTCAGTATTTGTTTTCCTAAAGAGTGACAGACCTTCAAGTAACTAGTGGAGGTGGCAAAAGCAAAGTGAGGATAGGGCTGGACAGAGAAGGTGTAGTTAAAACAATTGTGCATTTCAGAAGATCAAATGATAGCACTTGAAAGCTGTTGCATTTGTTTTGAACTACCATCCTCTTTCAGAGTTGTTTAGATTGTCCCTGAAAGCCAAATCATGTCTCTCACAATATGGTTTTAAATTGTAATTACCACAGTTTCTGGAACATAGTTAATTAGTAAGCATTTTTTAAATACAAATTGAATGACATAAATCATCAATCAGGTCAAAGGAAAAAGAGATAGTATAACTGACATGAAAACCTACTTAAGACCATAATTGAGATTTTTATTTCAAAATCTGTGAGAAGCAAAACCTAAAAACATGGGTTGACATCAAGTCAATTCCTACTCATGGAGACCCCATGCACGTTATAGTAGGACTATACACCATAGATATTTCATGTCTGTTTTTTTTTTTTTTTTTCCAAATAGATCCTTAGACCTTTCTTCCAAAGAGACCCTGGATGGACTCTAACCAGCACCCTTTTGGCTGATAGCAGACTATGTTATCCATTGCATCACAAGCAAAGGAATATGCAGTTAAAAAGACTTAAAAATAATAATACTAAATGCTTTTAAGGGGAGTTTACACAGAAAATTAGGTTCCACATTTGACAATTTGTATACAAATTATTCAGTTACATTAGCTATGTTTTTCACAGTGCATCAGCATTCTCTTTCTTGTTTTCTGGTCGTTTCCTTCCCAGTGCTCTAGATTCCTTGACCCCTTGTCTTCTCATCTTTGCTTTAGAGTAATTATTAAACTTTTGGTCTCATATAAAAAGCCCTTAACTATTGAAGACCATGAAGCATTCTATTCCTAAAGGGCACAGAATTTTTTTCCTGTCATGTTTTTATTTTCCATGATGCTTCAAGTAGGAGGAATAATGTAGACAAATAAGTTCTCAACAATATTCCACTGGTAAATCCAACAAAATATTTCATAAGGATATTAGCATAGTGGCTAAAGCACTTGACTGTTAACCAGAAGGCTGGCGGTTCAAACCCACCAGCCACTCCTCGGAAGGAAGGTTGGGCAATCCTACTTCCGTAGTGATACTGCTTCGGAAACCCAAGGAGGGGTCGCTATGAGTCGGGGCCGACTCGACGGCACATAACAACAACAACAACATTAGGGCACATAACACCTAAATGCCACATAGTCTAATTCTTTAGAGGAATTTTTTTTTTCTTTTTTTTAAAATTGATCTTAGCCAAAATGCTCAGAAATTATGTATTTTTTTTTTAATGTTCCAATTTGCATTAGTCAAATCTGTTGCAAAAGGCCTCTTGAAAGTGTTAAAAAACAAAGATGTCACTTTGAGGACTAAAATGTGCCTGATCCAAGCCATGGTATTTTCAATTGCCTCATATGCATGTAAAAACTGGACAAAGAATAAGAAATACAAAAGAATTGATGCCTTTGAATTAAGGTGTTGGCAAAGACTATTGAATACACCATGGACTGCCGGAAGAATGAACAAATCTTTTTTTGGAAGAAATACAGCTAGAATGTTCCCTGGAAGTAAGAATGGCAAGACTTCATCTCACGTACCTTAGACATGTTGTCAAGAAGGACTAGTCCCTGGAGAAGAACATAATGCTTGGTAAA
>NW_006921867.1:3317365-3322673 GCF_000298275.1 Orycteropus afer afer
TGAAATGGTTATGAGGATGGCATAGGATTGGGCAGTATTCCATTCTGTTGTACATGAGTCACTATGAATTGGAACCAACTCAGCTGCACCTAACAACAAATTATCAAGTATAAATTTGTATTATTGTCTCTGTTGATTAAAGAATGTGTGTGGAGTTTTAGTTTACAACTGTATTCACAGAAATAAAAATTCTGTAGATAATCCCAGAGATCACCATCAGGGATGAAGGGAATATAATGGAAGATTTTGTTTCCTAATCCTGTTCCCTGTTTATACCAGATAAACTTATGTGATAGTTTGATTTTTAAAAGTTTCAAAAAGTCACTGAGATAGAGGGATGAAAATGTGATACTCAAAAAAATAAACTTTCTCAACTAAGCTGAGCAGCCAATTTGACAACTCTCTTTCCTTTGGTATGATCTTTAAATTAAGGATAATGGTGCTTAAACAATCAGATAGGGTGATGGGGAAATTAATACTACTGTGTGAAAATTAAGAATATTCCAAGAATCTATTATGGATGCATGGCCTTCTCAATTATATACAGATGAACTGAGAAAGTACTTAAATACAAAGGCAAAGCTTTGTTCACAAAACATCCTGAGAGACTACTCCTGGAAGTGAAGTTTTGTTTTCCTGAAAAAGAAAATGAAAAAGTGAAGTCAGATTTAGGAATTCTAGTAAATAGGAGTTATTGCTGTAAGAGGTCTAGGCTCAGAATACACATGATTTTCATCTCATAGGCCAGTCATACCTTGTGAGTAAAAAGATGTGAAACGTAATGGGTTGACACTCAGTATCTCCCCACTCCCCCAAAAATGTCATAATTCATTGATGGTGTCTGCTTTGGGCATGTAGGACACAAGTGTTAGCAATATGCATTAGCTCTTCCCAGGACTGATTCCTTGTCCTTCAAGTCTCAGCTCATGTTCTTTCTTTGTCAGTTACTCAGTGAGTGGTTCCATTACAATCTTTTTTAAACCTTCCATGACCTATCAGACATTGTCTTGGTTCTCTAGTGCTGCTATAACAGAAATACCACAAGTGGATCATTTTAACAAGCAGGAATTTATTTTTTTACAGTTTAGGAGACTAGAAGTCCAAATTCAGCGTCCCGGCTCTGTGGGCTGGGTGAAGCCCCCTTGACCTTGGGCTTCATCTCTGCCTCTTATTCCAGGCCCACTGGAGCTGAAGGACTCTCATAAATCAGGTAGCTCCTGGCTGCTGAGGCTGATGTACCCAAGGTCCACAAGTAAAATGGCATGGTCTCAAAATTATCAAGCAACACAGCAGGCCACTACTTCAAGTTGAGAAATGGTGTCAAGATTGGCAGGAAAAACAGCTGGCCACTGAGATGAAGACTCAGCCAAATGCAAGATCCAGCTGTGCCAAAAAGCTAGAAACCTTTCCCCAAATTTCTCCATATACACTGGAACCAGGCCACACCTCAAAGACCTGCTTCCATAGATTAACGTCTTACAACAGACACCCAATGGATGGGGTTGATTATACCGTATCCAGTCTCATCATGGAGAATAACTGCATCCAGCTGCCCAGCCAATCAAAACCATGGCCCATCTAAGTTGACACACACTTAACTACCATAGACATGTAGAATCCACTTATATTTTCAGGCTCTCAGTTTCTTGGGAAGCTGTTATCCCAGTTGTAGTACCTGCTTCCTCTGGGCAAAGACCTATATAATAACTGCATGAATCTAAAGAAACAGGCCTCATCCCAACAAGCATACTATAGATTCTACTTGGGACATATGTGTCCGATATAGTTTTATCAAAATCTATAAAAACAAACTAAACCAAGCCCACTGAGTTGATTCTGATTGATCAAATCAATCATTGAGTTGATTCTGACTCATAGCAACCCCCATTGGGTTTCCAAGGCTGTAAATCTTTACAGAAGTAGATTGCCTCATCTTCTTCCCACAGAGAAGATGGTGGGTTTGAACTGCCAGCCTTCTGGTTAGCAGCCAGATCCCTTACCCACTGCACCACCAGAGCTCCATATTTAAAAAAAAAAATCCGTATTACCTGGAATTTTTCTTCTGTAACCATCCCTTCCATTACTGACAATACATGGTTTCAACAAACAATTCAAAACAGAAAATAATTTGGTCATGATGTTGTTGTTGTTGTTGTTGTTATGTGCCGTCGAGTTGGACGCAACTCATAGTGACCCATCCTTGGGTTTCTGAGGCAGTATCACTACAGAAGTAGATTGGCCAACCTTCCTTTCGATGAGTGGCTGGTGCTTTTGAACCTCCAGCCTTCTGGTTATCAGTCAAATGCCTTAGGCACTATACTACCAGAATTTGGTCATGAAAGGGTTTAAATATAACCCTCTCCAGTTTTATTCTTTATTCTATGGTCTTGATTAGTTTAGCATTTGCTAAAATAGCTACATTTAGTAAAATTATTTCTCGGCCTGCTGCGTGCTTATTTATGTAACCCTTTTCCATGAGGACAGGTGCATGCCACACCTTTCCATTTTTTTTTTATGTCTCTGACAGCAACTGCATAGGCAGTACTAAGCAATATTGCTTGAATGAAAAAAAAAATGAATGAATATCACCTATTTACCAATAATGCTTTAAACATTGCTATAGTGTCATTTATCTTTTTGACCAACTCTTTTTTTTTTTTTTGGTCTTTGGAAGGTTGACTGAAACCAGGGCAGATGCATCATCTCATAAGCTGCTACTGTCATTGTTGTTGGTTGGTGCTATTGAGCTGGTTATGGCTAATGTTGTTGTTGTTATTTGCCATCGAGTTAGACTCAACTCATAGCAACCCTTCGTTGGGTTTCTGAGGCAGTATGACTACGGAAGTAGATTGCCCAAATTTCCTTCCAAGGAGTAGCTGGTGGGTTTGAACCACCAGCCTTCTGGATAGAAGTCAAGTGCCTTAGGCACTATGCTACCAGAGCTCCTAGGTTCTGACTAATAGCAACCCTATATAGAACAGAACAAAACACTGTCCAATCCTGTGCCATCCCCATAATCATTATTATGTTTGAGCCAATTGTTGCATGCACTGTGCCAATCCATCCTGTTAAGAGTCTTCCTCTTTTTCACCGATCCTCTACTTTACCAAACATGATGTCCTGCTCCAGGGATTGAAGACTTGTTTGTCTTGCAGTTAATGGTATATTTAATATTCTTCACCAATGCCACAATTCTTAGTTTTAATTCTTCTTAAGTCTTCCTTATTTCTTATTCCAAATGAGGTAATTGAAAATACCATGGCTTGGGTCAGGGGCACGTTATTCCTCAAAGTGATATCTTTGCTTTTTAACACTTTAAAGAGATCTTTTGCAGCAGATTTGCCCAATGCACTATGTCCTTTGATTTCTTGACTGTTGTTTCTATGGGCATTGATTGTGGATCCATGTAAAATGCAATCCTTGGCAACATCAATCTTTTCTCTTTTTATATTTATCATAATGTTGCTTATTTATCCAGTTGTGAAAATTTTTGTTTTCTGTATTTTGAGGTGTAAACCGTACTGAAGGGTGTAGTCTTTGCACTTCATCAGTGAATGCTTCAAATCTTCTTCATTTTCAGCAAGCAAAGTCGTGTCATCTGCATATTCCAGGTTGTTAATGAGGCTTCCTTTGCTGCTAGCCAGTGACAGTTTGAGCCCAACAGTAGGAGTCGTCGTCGTCATGATCGTCAGTTTGAGCCTAAAAGCTGCTTCACAGGAAAAAAGTGTGGTGGTCTGCTTTTGTAAAGATTTACAGATATGTGAACCTATGGGCCAGTTCTAAGCTGCCACTTGTCAGAATAAATTAATGATCCCAAATCAGATGAAGCTTTTCTCCATCTTTGTTGTTGTTGTTGTTGTTACGTGCCGTTGAGTCGGACCCGACTCATAGTCACCCCTCCTTGGGTTACTGAGGCAGTATCACTATGGAAGTAGATTGCCCCACCTTCTTTCCGAGGAGTAGCTGGTGAGTTTGAACCGCAAGCCTTCTGGTTAGTAGTCAAGTGCCTTAGGCACTACACTACCAGAGCTCCTTTCTCCATCTTTAGAAACCTTTTACTGCTGGCTCTAATGCTTGCTTATTTACTTCTTTACTTGATTCAAAATACTATATATGACTTCTGCATGTTCATGCAATTGGCTAGTCAATTCTTTTTACTGCTTTTTTTGTGTGTCTAGTATTACATATGTTTATGGTTAGGGAGGAATATCTCATCATTTGGAATAATTTTTAATGATGTTTTGATGAGCACTTACTTTACAATCTGAGGATTCTTTTTTTAAGACACAAAATATCATCATTTAAAAGTCAATACATCAAACCTTATTATATTTAATGTTTTTCTATATTTAATTTTGAATAAAATTTTAAATAAAAGAAATATTAAATTTTGAATTTATAAAGTTTTAAAGAGATCAAAACTCCTTTAATATGGCTGTATTATAAACTAAAATTTATTCAATACACCATTATAGGATTTATGTAGTAAAAATTGGAGGTAAGATGTAATTAAAAAAAAAAATTCCAAAATACATTGATGATTTCTGAGGATGCACATTTTAATATAAGTTTAAAACTAGTAATAGCGTAGGTATTAATAAATAATATTGAAGATCTATGATGATGATAGAAATGGGTAGTAATATTAGTGCTAGAATCCATCTGTATATCAAATGGTACTCTTAAAGTAGCTGAAAAATACATCATCATAATTTATTCTTTTATAATCTAAATCCACTGCCACTGAATTGTTTCAGACTCATGGCATCCCTACAGGACAGAGTAGAACTGGCTCATAGGACTTCTAAGGCTGTAAATCTTTACAAAACAGACTGCCTCATCTTTCTCCTGCAGAGTGGCTGGTAGTTTGAACCAGTGACCTTTTGGGTCTACTTTTACAGTAGTTCCCATATGTCAAGGTCTCTTTTAAGCACTTGACATTCATAACACATATTATCCTAGTAAGTGTATCAGGAAGGGGATGCTGAGCATTGAGAAAATAAGTGCCATATCAAGAGTCCTAGCTTCTAAATGGAAGATCTGGGACTCAGACTCAGGCCATCTGGCAAAAGTGTACCTATTGTTGAACCTTGGGATATACATGTATTTTTTTAAGTGCTTTGTTGAATAGTTTAGTGTTATTGACATGATTTTCAGTCACCAAAGGTGTTAAGGAATATGATAGGAGTAGAACTTGAAAAAAAATCACTCATGCTTACTTGATTCTCTATACCTGTTAGGGCTGACGGCAGAGAATTTCATTAAATTGGACTAGTGTTACCTTCAGGATTATCCTTAGTAAGTTGTA
>NW_006921867.1:3323023-3324398 GCF_000298275.1 Orycteropus afer afer
GGGGGGGATAAACACTTTTAGCAAACTAGAATGGAATGGAAACATTTTACTGGAAGATTCTGGCAAAATTAAAGCTTTTCCAAAGGTATTTGTAATAAAAAGAATTATGTACATTATCACCACCTCTCTTCACCATAATACTGGAAATTCTATCCAGGGCAATAAAACAAGGACAGTAAATGAAAGTTATAGTAACATAATCATCTCTATGTACAGATGCTATGATTGTATTCATATGAGAAATATAATTTACAGACAATACCATGTGAAAGAAAATTTTGAAATAAAAATGTATTCTGAACTTAAAAAATAATAATATACTAAACATCTGTAGTAACTTAAGCTAAAATGCCACAATAAGGAACTCCCAAAATCCTTTCGTCTATAAATACAATGAGAAAATGGGCAAAAATGGTCGGAATAACATTTTTCAGAATTTTGAAAATTAAGAAAATGCTTGCAACAATCCAGGCAGAATTTTTTCAAGAAGAAAAGCTGAATCTTGAGAAGAACACTGAGCTTTGTGGTGTTTTAACTTATTTTGTTCCAATCCTCTTCCCCAGTTCCATGGTAACCTTTGAAACTAACAACTTGAAGACAGAATGAGCTCCTTCAAAGCCCTATTCCCGGAAAATTGTCATTATTTGCCTTCTCTGGTGGTTCCCTAGAAGACCACACACAAGGCTGTCTTTATTTGACCTGACTTGGAGTTCATTGGAAGCCATGTGTATTGCTTGTGGTAAGGTAAAATGCTGCAGCCACTGTAAAACTAGTGTGATGGTTCCTTAAATTTAAACACATAATTACCATATGACCCAGGAATTTCACTCTTAAGTACCAAAAGACTTGAAATCAGGGATTAAAGCAGATATTTCCACACCAATGTTCTCTGGAGATTAATTCACAAAAAAAAACTAATGGTGGAAACAACCTAAGTGTTCATGAACATATACATGAATAAACAAAATTTAGTATGCACATGCAGTGAAATATTATTCATCCTTAAAAAAAAAAAAGAAGTTCAGGTGGACAGTGCAACATGGAAGAATATTGAAAACATATGCTAAGTGAAATAAGCCACACACGCACACACATATCCACTGCCATGGAGTTGATTCCAACTTGTAAAGATCCTATAGGACAGAGCAGAACTGCCCTGTAGAGTTTCCAAGGCTGTAAAACTTTTTTTTTTAAATTTTATTTTGATTTGGGTGAATATTTACAGAATATATTCACTTTTCATACAGCAGTTCACATAAACTTTGTCTCATGTCATTGACCAAAATTTACAATGCAACAGCTCCCCTCCCACTTCCTCCCCATAGTTACCTCTCCCCAGTGACCATCCCTCCATACTCCCCTGCCCCCTGAGCTG
>NW_006921867.1:3334706-3340565 GCF_000298275.1 Orycteropus afer afer
TTTTGTTCCACATTGTTCTCCCTCTCTATCAAGGATCTCCTACATAGATCCCCTTCCAAGTGGATGACAGTGGTAGCTGGGCACCATCTAGTTCTTCTGATCTCATAGTCATATAGGCTGCAGATTAGATGGTGTATCAGTTGCTAGGACTAATTGTTTCCATGTATTTTGGTTTTCTTCATTCTTCTTTGCTCTGGATGAGGAGAGACCCATTGTAGCATCTAGATGGCAGCTTGCTAGCTTTTAAGATCCCAGTTGCTACTCACCTAAGTAGGAGGTAGAACAATATTTCCTATAGTATGTTATGCCAATTGAGCTTGATGTCCCCTGCAACTATGGTCCGAAGCCCACAGGTTCAACCATTTGTTCCCTCTTGGTAGCTGGCTGTGACCAAGCAGTGACCACAACCTTGCCCCTTGTCAATTCTACTATACACCTGGGAATGCTGATCATTCACATAAACTTATAGGACCATTGTCTGCCAACCCCATACATGTTCTTGTATACACTCCCCATTTCATAGACATACCTAAGAGTTCAGCCTATTCATCCAGCAAGGCTATAAATCTTTACAGAAGCAGGATCCCTCATATTTCTTCCACAGATCAGCTGGTGGGTACAAACCACTGACCTTTCGGTTAGCAGCTGAATACTTTAACCACTACGCTACCAGAGGTCCTCAGACCCTTTGTTTATCTGTGTGGTAGAGCAAACCTTATGCAAATTTCTAAGAAGACTCTTGGCTCTGCCAGTGAGTATATCCTCAGTCCACATTGGCTCAGGTTCCAGTTCTTCATCTTAGTATTTCCCCATGCCCAGATGACCACTGAAGTACTTCGTGCCTAGACCTAAAAGTCAACACATATTCCAAGGCTGTAAATCTTTATGGAATAGACTGCCTCATCTTTCTTCCATGGCATAGCTTGTGGGTTTAAACCCCTTCAAAGAATTTTGTTAGCAGATGAGTATTGAAACACTGCACTAGACACTAAAGGACAAATTTTGTATGATACAACTTACATGAAATATCTAGAATAGCAAACTTATATAGATGGAATGGAGCTCTGGTGGCATAATGGTTAAGGCATTTAGCTGCTAGCCAAAGGTCAGTGGTTTGAACCCACCAGCCAGTCCATGGAAGAAAGATGAGGTTGTCTGCTTCCATAAAGATTTACAGCCTTGGAAACCCAATTGCAGTCTCTATGAGTTATAATCACCTCAATGGCAGTAAGTTTGTTTTTTCTGGTTATAGACAGAAAGTAGATTAATGGTAACTTAGTTGGGGAAAAAGAAGATGTGGAGTTATTGCTTAATGATTACAGAGTATTTGTGGTGAGAGATGAAAACATTTTGGAAATGAATAGTGATGATGCTAGCACATCACTGTGAATATTATACACACACATAAACATACACATATCAAATTCAAAACCAAACCCATTGTCATTGTGTTGATTTGACTCATAGTGAACCTATAGGACTGAGAAAATATGTTTTTTGTGGCCAGCTTTTTCAGAAGTGGATGGTTCCATCATTCTTCCCAGTTGGTTTTTAGTCTGGAAGCTCCACTGAAACCTGCCCACCATGGCTGACCATGCTGATACTCAAAATGCTGGTGGCATAGCCTCCAGCGTCACAGCAATCCACAAGTCGCCAACGTACAACAAACTGACAGACAAGTAGTCAGGCTGAAATTGACCAAACATGCAATCAACATGTTTGATTATTGCTGGTGACTGGAATGCAAAAGTTGGAAACAAAGAAGCAGCATTGGTACTTGAAAAACATGGTCTTGGTGATAGAAATGACACTGGAGATCACATGATAGAATTTTGCAAGACCAAGAACTTATTCATTGTAAGGACTTTTTGCAATGACATAAATGGTGACTATCCATGTGGACATTACCAGATAAAATGCATAGAAATCAAATAGATTACATCTGTGGAAAGAAGCTATGGAGAAGCTCATTATTATCAGTCAGAACAAGATAGGAGCTGATTGTGGAACAGACCATCAATGGGTACACAGAATCACTATACCAAAAATAATTGGTTAACATTCAGTCATTTCAGCAGGTAGCATATGATCAAGAACCAGTAGTATGAAGAAGTCCAAGCTAGACTGAAGGAATTGGTGAAGATCAAGGCTCTAAGGATTGACAAAGTACCCACTGAGATGTTTCAACAAATGGATGCAGCTCTGAAAGTGCTTACTCATCTATGCCAGGAACTTTGGAAGACAGCTACCTGGCCAACTGACTGGAACACATCCATATTTGTGCACAGTCTAAAAAAGATGATCCATCAGAATGTGGAAATTATCAAACAATATCATTAATATCACATGCAAGTAAAATTTTGCTGAAGACAATTAAAAAACAGTTGCAGTAATGTATTGACAGAAAACTTCCAGAAATGCAGGCCGGATTCAGAAGAAGATATGAAATGAGGGTTATAATTGCTGATGTCAGATGAATCTTAGCTGAAAGCAAAGAATACCAGAAAGATGTATAAAAAAGAAAACTAAAAACTCACTGCTGTCAAGTCGGATCTGACACATAGCGACCCCTCCTTGGGTTTCTGAGGCGGTATCACTACGGAAGTAGATTGTCCCATCTTCCTTCCTCCCAGTGGCTGGTGGGTTTGAACCACCAGCCTTCTGGTTAGCAATCAAATGCCTTAGGCACTATGCCCCCAGAGGCCATAGACAGATGTATACCTGTGTTTTATTGACTATGCAAATGAATTAGACTGTGTGGATCATAACAAATTATGGATAACATTTTGGAGAATGGGAATTCCAGAAAACTTAATTGTGCTTATGAGAAAACTTTACACAAGTCAAAGGCTGTTGTTTGAACAGAGCAAGGGAATAATGCATAGTCTAAAACCAGGAAGGGTGCGCATCAGGATAAGCAGACCTCAGATAAGCAAAGGACTACTGAAGGAGAAAAACAAAGTGGGAGGTCTCACACTCCCGGATCTGAAAACCTACTATACAGCCAAAGTAGTTAAAGCAGTGTAGTACTGGTACAATGATAGACAGATAGACCAGTGGAACAGAATTGAAAACCCAGAAATAGATCCATCTGTCTATGGAGAGCTGATCTTTGACAAAGGACCAAAATCCATTAAATGGGGAAGAGATAACCTCGTTAGCAAATGGCACTGGCAAAATTGGATATCCACTTGCAGAAAAATGAAACAAGACCCATACCTCACCCTATACAAAAAAAACAAACTCAAGTTGGATCAAGTATTTGAATGTAAAACCCAAAATTATAAAATTAATCAAAGATAAAATAGGGACAAACCTAGGGGCCCTAATTTATGGCATGAATTAGACTATTAAGCATATCCCAGAATGCACAGGAGGTGGAAGAGAAGCTAGATGACTGGGACCTTTAAAAACTAAACTCATATGTGCATCAAAGGACTTCTCCAAAAGGATAAAAAGAAAACCTACAGATTGGGAGAAAATATTTACCTATGGCATATCTAGTAGCTCTGATGGCATGATGCCTAAGGCATTTGAGTGATAACCAAAGGGCCAGCAGTTCAAACCCACCAGCCACAGATCTGACTCAATGACAGTGAGGTTTTTTTTTAATGACATATCAGACAAAAGACTTATCTCCAAAGTTTATGGAAAACTTCAACACCTCAATGCCAAAAAGACAAACAATCCAACTCAAAAATGGGCAAGGGACATGAACAGATGCTTCACTAAAGATGATATACTGGTAGCCAACAAACACATGAGAATATGCTAACGATCATTAGCCATTAGAGAGATGCAAATCATAACAACAATGTGATATCATGGCACCCCAGCAATAATAGTGAAGTTCAACAAGACAGAAAATAACAAATGCTGGCAAGGTTGTGGAGCGATTGCAACTCACACACTGCTGGTGGAGATGTAAAATGGTACAACCAGTGTGGCAAATGGTAGGGCGTTTCCTTAAAACACTGAAAATAGAAATGCCATTTGAACCAGTAATTCTGTTACTAGGAATATATTCTAAAGAGGTGAGAGACAGGCCACACACAGACATATGCACACCTCTGTTTATTACAGCACAATTCACTATAGCAAAGAGATGGAAACAACCTAAATGTCCATCCACAAATGAATGGATAACCAAACTATGATACATTCACACAATGGAATAATATGCTACAATAAAAAACAATGAAGTATACGCAAATCATCTCACAACGTGGATGAACCTGGACGACATTATGCTGAGTGAAATAAGTCAATCACAGAAGGACAAATTTTGTATCAGCCCATTACTGTAAACAGTCAAGAAAGGGTTTGCTTAGGGGAGGGAACTCACTTTGTAGGTTACTGGGGAAAGGAGGGAAGGGGAGGGAAAATTTGGGACTCATTGGGCGCCACACACTGAGTTGGGTAAGGGAAGGGACTGTTTGGAAAAAGTCTGAGACCAGCATGATAACATTGGGGAAAGGAAGGGCACCAAAATGTGCACATGAGATACAGACGACAGAGGCAAATACAAATATATGCATAATACTGCATTACCACTAACATCAAACACCAGGCTACAGATAAATGCATAGAGAACTGAGATCAGAAGGGGGTTGGCAAACAGGAATGTACATCAGACCAATGATAGATTTAGCTAAAGATAATCTTGCATAGATACTAGTGATACAAAATAACCACAGTCATTACAAAAGCAACAGAAAACAGAGTTGGAGTAGTCCCTCAGAGACATCCAAACACCTTAGTGAGAGAACCACTGGGCCTACCAACTCAGAACCATACTACCGGGGGACACCAGGCTCAATCTGCACAAATAATACATAAAAATCTTGTTCTACAACCTACTTTGTTGAGTAACGAATGGGGTCTTAAAAGCTTTTGAGTGGCCATCTAAGATGCAGCTAATGGTCTCCTCTTGTCTGAAACAAAAAAGAATGAAGAAAATCAAGGGCATCTGGAAACAATTAGTTCAAGGATATGATGGCCCTCATGATCAGAAGAATTAGATGGTGCCCAGCTACCAATGTCAACTACTTGGGAAGGGATCAAAACTGGAGATCCTGGATAGAGTGGGAGGAAAAATGTGGAACAAATTTCAAAAAGACAATAATGACTAGAATTACTGGTCAGATAGAGTCTGGTGGGACCCCCAAGACTATGTCCCTGTGATACACTTCAGGCCTGGGATAGGACTCACTCCCAAGGACTGGATATCAACCCAACAGTAGAAAGACTGACATGCAGAACACCCAAGCCAGAGCGATGCACTCAATTACTCTATGGAGATACACCCCTTGGAGCAGTCAGCCACAGGGCACCAGACAGACAGCATTCACATGGAGGGAAAGCTGAACAGACAGAAGTGCATAGTTAAGAAGGGCACAGAGAGGGGAGGTCACAGGGAAAGGAAGGGAGAAGAGTGGGTTATGGTTTGGGATGGTAATCAGGGCATGAAACCAAATGTACATGAACTATTGAATACAAAACAATTTCTGCTCTGTAAATTTGCACCAAAAGCACAATAAAAATTAAATCAGGAAGGGTGTGCATCTGGGTTGTATCCTTTCACCATACTTATTCAGTCTGTACACTGAGAAAATAATCCAAAAACCTGGACTAAATGGAGTAGAATGCAGCATCAGGATTGGAGGAAGACTCATTAACAACCTGCGGCATGCAGATGACACAACCTTGCTTGTTGAAAGTGAAGAGGACTTGAAGCATTTATTGATAAAAATCAAAGAATACAGTCTTCGGTACAGAGTAAACCTCAACATAAAACAAAATCCTCACAACTAGAACTATAAGAAACATCATGATAAATGGAGAAAAGATTGAAGTTGA
>NW_006921867.1:3341500-3342424 GCF_000298275.1 Orycteropus afer afer
ATGTGTATATATATGTATGTATATATATATACATATATGTGTGTGTGTGTATATATATATATATAATTTGTGTATGTATATAATCCAGTGACAAATAAAAAAAAAAAAGATTATTAACCACCTTCAAGTGGGATTTATCCCAGGAATGGACAGTAGGTTCAACAACAAAAAGAAAAAAAACAATCAATGTAATAGATTTTACTAATAGACTAAAGGACAAAACTCACATGATTATCTCAATAGCTGCTGAAAAAATATTTCACAAAATCTAATGCTCTTTCATGATGCAAATATTCGATGAAATAAGAATAACTCTGTTAATAAACAGAGGCTTGCACAGCAATAGAAAGAGACAAACAGAATGATGGAGAAAGGGAGAGACAGCTAAAGAAAAATGAAAAATATATTTAGGATTGTTCATATAATGAAATATTCATTTCAACATAAGATTGGGTAAAGAAAAGGGAACAAGAGAAGGAGGGGAGGGAAGAAATGGGTGGGGGAAGAAAGAGGTAAGAAAGACACTGAGTCAAGGCAAAAACAAACAGTCTAAGAATAGAAAATTGGAGGTTCTGGGTACCGGTCATATGGAAGTTCCTTCCACTATTGCAAATTCTGTATAAATTTAAAACTCTATCAAAATTAAAAAAAATAAATAAACAGTTCTAGAAGTTGGTTTTTTGAAAAGATTAATAATGTTGACAAACCACTGGCAAATTTAAGAAAGGAAAAGAGAGAGAGAATACAAATAACATAAATAAGAAACGAATTGGGTGATATCACAACAGAACTAACTGAGATAAAAAGGATAATATCAGGGTACTATGAAGAACTGTGCTTCTACAAATTTGAAAGTCTAGAAGAAATGGACAAATTTCTAGCAACATTCTACTTACCTAAACTAACATAGACTGAGGTGAAAAA
>NW_006921867.1:3343529-3351874 GCF_000298275.1 Orycteropus afer afer
CTGCGCTTGACTTTATCAGTGATATTGGGACCACAGATTACTAGCAGGAACTCTCCTGACTCCAGTACCACTGAAAATGAGTGATCTTTGGCACCACAGGTGAGCATAACCATAGGAGAGCTCCCACGGCAGATCATGGTCTGGGCTGGTTGGGCTGGTGCCACAGGCAGGCGGGCCCAGGGAGAGTAGCCCCTGCAGTGAATCACAGAGCCAGGCAGTTGTCTTGGGTCAGCTTTTTGTCACTGAGGGGCTTCGGGAGCAGGGTTTTTGTGTGTGTCTGAGCTTGTCGGAAGGTGGCAATGCCCTAACAACTGGAGTCTGTGCTGAAATTGAGCTGCAGGCCTATGAATAACAGTACAACATCATCATTAGCAGGGTGCTCAAAGCCCTAGAAACCACCCCTACCAACAGGGAAATTCCCCTCTCCCAATCTTCTGCTCCCACCTTCTCCACCAATAACTTCACTCATCCAATAGAACAAACCACATTCAGCCACAATAATACCTCCCTGTTCGAATTCTAAACCCTCTTTATGACAAACAGAAACCCATATACACATTCCACACAGTGATTCCACCATCACAAAGAAAACTGCAGAGTGACCCAGCATGCCTGAATTAATAACTAAAAAAAATAGAATACACCAGCTCCAACTTTTCAAAATATTAAATCATAAAACCAAGACAAAAGAAATCAATGCATAACCAACAGTTAAAGACAACCTCAAAATGTCTAGGAAACAACAGGCAACCTCAAATCAAACAAAAAAACAGGACAAGACATTGAAGCAAAACCACAAACAAAGTTCTCATTAAACATCGAGGAAGAGGACGCAATAGAATTATCTGAGAAGGAATTTAGAAGATATGTTTATGGAGCTTTACAAGAGCCTAAGGAAACTCCAAACAGAAGCAAGGAGAATGCAGACAGTTCCCTGGAAGAATTCAGGAAAATCACTCAAGAACAAAATAACAAGATTAATGCACAATCAGGAGTCATATAAAAACAGCAGTTAGAAATCCAGAAGATGAATACCAAAATTACAGAATTATACAACACAATAGAAGCACAAAGGAGTAGGTTAGAACTGGCTGAAGAACGCACATCTCAAGTAGAACACAAATCTCTGAACACCAGCCTGTATGAAGAAAAATCAGAACAAAGATTTAAGAGAAATTAAGAGAACCTTAAAATTATATGGGATGATGTAAGAAGAAACCAAAAAAAAAAAAAAAGACAAAAACAACCACTGAGAAAATTGTGGAAGACCTGCTAACAGAAAACTTCCCCTATATCATGAAAGAAGAAGAGATATTTGTCCAAGAAGTTCATAGAACCCCACATAAGATAGATCTCAAGAGAAAAAACACCAGGTGTATTATAATCAAACTCTTCAAAACAAAAGACAAAGAAAAAATTTTGAGAGCTGCCCAGGACAAAAGAAATATTACTTATAATAATCAAACAGTCTAAGCTCCAATTTCTCAGCAGAAACCAATCAGGCAAGAAAGCAACGGGACATCATATATAAAACACTGAAGGAAAAGAACTTCCTACCAAGAATCTTATATCTAGACAAATTATCCATCAAATACGAGGGCAAAATCAAGGCATTCTCAGACAAACAGAAATTAAGGGATTTTGTGAAAACTAGTCCAACCCTACAAGAAATGCTTAAGGAAGTCCTTCCAATAGAGAACCCACAGCAGACATCAACAAAATCAGGATACGTGGCATCAACGCTAAAACCAAATCAGAAATAGAAACTCAAAATAAGACCATAAAACCTTGTACACTAAAAACCAAGGAAGTCAATCAGCATGCAACAGCAACTAACCTATTAGAGGAAATAAAACTTCTAGATACAAACTTCCAAAAGGAGAGGAAAACAGGACAATATCTTCACAGTACACACTGTTCTAAAAATGCAGAGATAAGAATATACCCCAAGGTAACCATAGAGAAAATTAATAATCCCCCTAAGCAAATCCAGAAAGAAGGAAAACATATGGATTTAATATGCACAAAGCCAGTAATAAAGAAGAAAAGGGTGAAAGCATTAGCCAAAAGACAAAACTTAGGACAGAAAAGTATATGGACCAAGGAAACACCAACAACGCAACAACAACAACAACAAAAACACAGTAGAATGACAGCAATCAATTCATTCCTATCACTAATTACACTCAATCTCAATAGACAAAATGCACCTGTCAAGAGAAAGAGAGTGGCAGACTGGATAAAAAAAAAATAAGACCCATCAATATGCTGTCTACAAGAGACCCTCCTTAGACACAAAGATAAAAACAAATTAAGAGTTAAGGGATAGAGAAAAATACACCAAGCCAATGGAAACCAAAAAGAAGTATGAGTGGCAATATTAATTTCTGATAAAATTGACATTAAGGTGAAAAACATCACAAGAGACAAAGAAGGACATTATATGACACTGAAAGGGCCAATGGACAAAGAAGATGTAACAATAATAAATATTTATGAACCCAATGAAAGTGCTCCAAAATACGTGAAGCAAATATTAACTGAATTAAACGGGATAATAGACAACTCTAAAATAGTAGTTGTTGTTGTTGTTGTTATGTGCCGTCGAGTCAAACCCGACTCATAGCGACCCCTCCTTGGGTTTCCGAGGCAGTATCACTACGGAAGTAGGATTGCCCAACCTTCCTTCCGAGGAGTGGCTGGTGGGTTTGAACCGCCAGCTGTCTGGTTAGCAGATAGTAGTAGGAGACTTTAACACACCACTTTCAAAGAGGGACAGGTCATCTAGAAAAAAACTCAAAAAAGATACAGAAAATCTCAAAAATACAATCAACCAACTCGACCTCATAGACATACAGAGCATCTCACCCAACAAAAGCACAATTCACATTCTTCACCAGTGCACATGGATCCTTCTTCAGAATAGACCATATGTTAGGACACAAAACAATCCTCAGTAAACTCAAAAGTACTGAAATACTACAAAGCATCTTTTTGGACCACAATCTTATAAAATTAGAAATTAATAATAGGAAGAGCAAGGAAAAAACATCAAACATATGGGACCTGAACAACTCACTGCTCAAAAAATACCTAGTAATAGAACAGATAAAAACTGAAATAAAAAATTTCCTAGAAAAAATGAGAATGAAGATACATCATACCAAAACCTATGGGACACAGTGAAAGGGGTACTCAGAGGACAGTTTATAGCAAAAAACGCATACATCAGAAAAGAGGAAAGAAACAAAATCAACACTCCAACTCATCAACTTCCACAACTAGAAATAGAACAAGAAAAGAATCCTACAGCATCTACAAGCAAGGAAATAACAAAGATCAGAGGAGAAATAAATGAAACAGAAAACAAAACAAAACAAAACAAAATAGAGAAAATCAACAAAACAAAAGGCTGGCTCTTCAAAAAGATTAATAAATCGATAAACCATTGGCAGATTGAACAAAAGAAAAGAAAGAGAAGATCCAAATCACAAGAATTGTAAACGAAAAGGGTATCATCACAACAGAATCAACTGAAATAAAAAAGATACTGACAGAATATTATGAAAAACTGTACTCCAACAGTTTTTAGAACCTAAAAGAGATGGACAAGTTTCAAGAATCACAAGATCTACCTAAACTATCCCACCCAGAGACAGAAAACTTGAACAGACCTATAACAAAAGAAGAAATTGAACAGGTCATAAAAAATTTCCCACAAAGAAAAGTCCTGGCCCTGATGGCTTTACTGGAGAATTTTATCAAATATTCAAAGAAGAGTTGACACCTTTGCTACTCAAGCTATTCCAGAGCATAGAAAAAGATGGAATACTCCCAAACTCATTTTATGAAGCAAGCATAACACTAATACCAAAACCAGGAAAAGACACCACTAGAAAGGAAAACTACAGCCCAATATCCCTTGCGAATATAGATGCAACAATCTTCAACAAAATCCTAGCCAACAGAATCCAACAACATATATATAAAAAAAAAAAAAACATCCCAATCAAGTGGGATTCATACCTGGTATGCAAGGATGGTTCAACATCAGAAAAACAATCAATGTATTCCACCACATAAACAAAACAAAAGAAAAGAACCATCTGATCATATCAATTGATCCAGAAAAGGCATTTGATAAAAATCCAACACTGGTTCCTGTTCAGAACTCTCAGCAAAATAGGGATAGAAGGGAAATTCCTCATCATAATAAAGGGTATATATGCAAAGCCAATGGCCAACATTATTGTTAACAGAAAAACACTTGAAGCTTTCCCCTTACTAATGGGAACCAGACAAGGATGCCTTCTATCACGACTCCTATTTAACATTGTATTGGAAGTCCTAGCCAGGGCAGGAAGGCAAGAAAGAGAATAAAAGGCATCCAAATTGGCTAAGAGGAATTAAATCTATCTCTATTTGTAGATGACATGATCCTATACATAAAATACCCAAGAGACTCAGAAAAAAATAAAAAATAAAAATAAAAACCTGTAACTAATGGAGAGGTTCAGTAAAGTGGCAGGATACAAGGTCAACATACAAAACTCAGTTGGATTCCTCTATACCAACGAAGAGGCCTCTGAAAAAGAAAGAAAGGAAACAATACCATTTACAATAGTTACTTAAAAGACAAAATATCCAGGAATAAATCTTACCAGAGACACAAAGACCTATACAAAGAAACCTATAAAGCACTACTACAAGAAACTACAAGGGATCTACATAAATGGAAGAACCTGCATTGTTCATTGATAGCAAGACTGAATATTGTGAAAATGTCAATACTACCCAAAGCAATCTGCACATTTAATGCAATCCCAATTCAGATAACAACAACATTTTTAAGGATATGGAAAAACCAATCACTAACTTCAAATGGAAAGGAAACAGACATTGAATAAGCAGAGCACTACTGAAAAAGAAGAACAAAGTGGGAGGTCTTACACTCCCCAATCTCAAAACCTACTATACAGCCACAGTAGTCAAAACAGCATGGTATTTGTACAATGATAGACAGACAGACAAATGGAACAGAATAAAAAACCCAGAAATAGACCCATCCATCTATGGAGTACTGATCTTCAACAAAGTACTAAAGCCCATTACATGGGGAAGAGATAGTGTCTTTAACAAATGATGCTGGCAAAATTGGATATCTACTTTCAGAAAAATGAAACAAGACACATACCTCACCCCCCACACAAAAACAAACTCAATTTGGGTCAAAGACTTGAATGTAAAATCCAAAACTATAAAGCTCATCAAAGATAAAATGTGGGAAAATCTAGGGACCCTAATTTACAACACAAATAGACTATCAAGCATAACCCAGAATGCAGAGGAGGTAGAAGTGAAGCTTGATGACTTTTAAAAAATTAAATTCTTATGTGCATCAAAACACTTCTCCAAAAGGGTAAAAAGAGAACCTACAGACTGGGAGAAAATACTTGCCTATGAGATACCTGACAAAGGACTTACTTCCAAATCTATAGAAAACTTCAACACTTCAGCGCCAAAAAGACAACCCAATTCAAAAATGGACAAGGAACATGAACAGACAGTTCACTAAAGATGATATGCTGGTGGCCAGCAAACACATGAAGAATTTCTCGTGATCATTAGTCATTAGAGACATGGAAATCAAAACAATGATGAGATATGCTCTGGTAGCATACTGCCTAAGGCATTTGACTGCTAACCAGAAGGCTGGTGGTTCAACCCCCCCAGCCACTCCTCGGAAGGAAGATGGGGCAATCTAATTCCATAGTAATACTGCCTTGGAAACCCAAGGAGGGGTCACTATGAGTCAGGTCCAACTCAACGGTACATAACAACAACAGCAATAATAGCAAAGTTCAACAGGACAGAAAATAACAAATGCTGGCAAGTCTGTGGGGAGACTGGAACTCTTGTGCACTGCTGCTGGGATTGTAAAATGGCACAACCATTGTGGCAAATGGTAAGGCATTTCCTTAAAAAACTGAAAATAGAAATACCATTTAAACCAGAAATTCCATTACTAGGAATATATCCTAAAGAGGAGAGAGACAGGACACGAACAGACATATGCACACCTATGTTCATCGCAGCACAATTCACTTTAGCAAAGAGATGGAAACAACCTAAATGCCCATTCACAGATGAATGGCTAACCAAATTATGGTACATTCACACAATGGAATATTATGCTACATTAAAGAACAATGAAGAATACACGAATCATCTCACAACATGGATGAGCCTGGAAGATATTATGCTGAGTGAAATAAGTCAATTGCAGAAGGACAAATATTGTATGAGCCAGTTATTGTAAAAAGACAAAGAAGGGTTTGCTTAAGGAAGGGAACTCATTTTGTAGGTTACCGGGATGGGGAAGGAAGAGGAGGGATTAATTTCGGGCTAGTTGGGGCCCACATGCTGACATGGGTAAGGGGAGGGATATACAGAAAGGGTTTGTGACCACCATGATAACATTAGGGAAAGGGAGGACACCAAATTTTACACATAAGATAAAAACAACAGAGGCTAATACCCAGATATCCACGATACTGCATTACCATTAACACCAAACACCAGGCTACAGATAAACACATAAACATCTGAGAAGATCAGATTGGGGATCAGTGAACAGGATTATACCCTAAATCAATGATACCAATGATACAAAATACCTGCAATCCTTACAGAAACAACAGAAGACAGACATAGAGCAATCCCTCACAGGCAGCCAGACACTGTGGGAGAAAGATCCAATGGATCTATTGACTCAGGACCGTAGTATTGGGAGACACTAGACTCAATTGGCACAATAAAATACATAAAAATATTGTTCCACAACCTACTTTGGTGAGTAGCAACTGGGGTCTTAAAAGCTTTCAAGCAGCCATCTAAGATGCAGCTAATGGTCTCCTATTGTCAGAAGCAAAGAAGTGTGAAGAAGACCAAGGCATATGGAAACAATCAGCCTTAGGACATGATGGACTTTGAGATCAGAAGAACTATATGGTGCCCAGCTACCAATGTCAACCACTCAAGAAGGGATCAAAACTGGAGATCCTGGATAGAGTGGGAGGAAAAATGTGAAACAAAATCCAAAAACACAATAATGACACAAATTACTGGTCAGATGGAGTCTGGTGTATCCCAAGAGTATGGCCCTGGGATACACTTAGGGCCTGGGGTAAAACTCACTCCAAGGGTTGGCTTTCAGCCCAAAAGTAAGACTTAACTATAGAACACTCAATCCAGAGTGATGCACCCACATACTCTACAGAGATACAGCCCTTGGAGCAAACATCCATAGGGCAACAGATAGGCAGCATTCACATGGTGGAAAAGCTGGACACACAGGAATGCATAAGTAAGAAGGGCACAGGGAGGTGGGGGTTACTGGGAAGGGAGAGGAGAAGAGAGGGTTAGGGTTGGGGATGGTAAGTGGGGAGTGAAACTAAATGTATACAAACTGTTGAATGTAAAAAAAAATCTGCTCTGTAAATTTGCACCTAAATAACAATTTTAAAAAATTCCAAAGGGGAAAAAAAAGAAAGACAAAACCCAGTATAAGAAACAAGGAAGGACATTATATAATGATTAAAGATCTGCGGAACAAGAAGTCATAACCATAACGAATATCTACGGACCCAATGAAAGAACCCCAAAATACATAAATCAGACTGAAACAGAATTTTAAAGACAAATAGATGACTCCATAGTCATAGTAGGAGACTTTAATACACCACTTTCAAAGACAGAACAAAAAGAAAGAAACTCTACAAATATGCAGAACTAAACAACACAATTCACTAACTTGACTTTATAGATATCTACAGAGCACTTCACCTAACAGCACAATATACATTCTTTTCTAGGGCACATGGAACATTCTCCAGGATAGACCATATGTTAGGCCACAAAGCAAGCCTTAATAAAATTAAAAACATTGAAATACTGCAAAGCATTTTCTCAGATCACAATGCTACACAATTAGAAATCAAAAATAAGAAGATGAACTGATAAAGCGCAAACACATGGAAACTGAACAACACCCTCCTTGAAAATGAATGGGTAACTAAATAAATAATGAAATAAAAAACTCCTTGAATCAAATGAGAATGAAAACACAACATACCAAAATCTTTAGCAAAAGCAGTGATCAGAGGCCAATTTGTATCAATAAATGCACCCATTAACAAAGAAGAAAGAGGATCTTAAACGCTAGCAGGCTGCCATCTAGATACAACAATGGGAGGGACCGAGTAGTTGATCCTGCGGGCTTGGGACCATAGTCGCAGGGGACATCAAGCTCAATTGGCATAACATACTATACAAAACATTGTTCC
>NW_006921867.1:3353094-3354786 GCF_000298275.1 Orycteropus afer afer
TAAAAAAAAAAAAAGAAGAAAGAGCCCAATCAACACCTAAACCCAACATCTCCATAAATTAGAAAAGGAACAGCAAAAAATTAAGCCCACAGTCACCAGAAGAAAAGAAATAATAAGCATTTAAGCAGAAATAAATGAACCAGAAAATGAAAAAACAATAGAAAAAACCAACAAGATTAGCAGTTTTTTTGTTTTTAAAGATTTATAAAATTGAGAAACCACTGGCAACTTTAATGAAGGAAAAGAGAAAGAGAATCCAAATAACACAAATAACAAACCAACTGGGCGACGGCACAAGAGAACCAACAGAAATTAAAAGGATGATATCAAGATATTATGAAGAACTATACTCCAACAAATTAGAACATCTAGAAGAAATGGACAGATTTCTAGAAACAAACTACTTACCTAAACTAACACAGAATGTGGTGGAAAATTTAATCAGACCCACAACAAAAGAAGAAATTGAACAGGTCATAAAAAAATTTACCAACAAAAAAAAAAGCCCTGGCCCAGATGGTTTCACTGGAGAATTCTACCCAACATTCAGAGAAAAACTGACACCAGTCTTACCCACAATATTCTAAACCATAGAAAAGGACGGAATCCTCCCAAATTCATTTTATGAAGCAAGCCTAACCTTGATACCAAAACCAGGCAAAGACATCACTCAAAAGGAAAACTACAGACCAATATTCCTCATGAATATAGATGCAAAAATCTTCAACAAAATCTTAGTCAATAGACATGAACAGCATATCAAAAAAAATAATACATTATGACCAAGTAGGGTTCATATCAGGTATGCAAGGATGATTCACCATTAGAAAAATAATCAGTGTCATTCACCACGTAAATAAAACAAAGGAAAAGAACCACATGATCGTATCAATCGATGCAGAGAAGGCATTTGGTAAAATCCAACACCGGTTCCTGTTCAGAACTCTCAGCAAAATATGGCTAGAAGGGACATTCTTCAACATAATAAAGGGCATATATGCAAAACCAACAGCCAACTTTATTCTCAATGGAGAGAGACTGAAACCTTTCCCCTTGTGAACAGGAACAAGAAAAGGATGCCCTATCTCATCACTTCTATTCAACATTGTATTGGAAGTCCCAGCTAGGGCAATAAGGCAAGAAACAGAAATCAAAGCATCCAAATTGGGAAGGAAGAAGTAAAACTATGTCTGTTTGCTGAGAGTATGATCATATACATAGAAAACCCAAGAGACTGAGCAAAAAACAACTGGAACTAACTGAGAGATTGAGCATAGCAGTGGGATACAAGATCAATATCCAAAAATCAGTTGGATTCCTCTACATCAGCAAAGAGATTGCTAAAAAGGAAATAAGGAAATCAATATCATTTCCAGTAGTTACCAAAAAAAAAATAAAATACTTGGAAGTAAATCTCACTGGGAACACACACACAAAAAGAAGCTCTAGTGGCATAGTGCCTAAGGCATTTGACTGATAACCAGAAGGATGGCTGTTCAAACCCAACAGCCAGACCACAGAAGACTGGGCAATCTACTTCCATAAAGATTTCCTGCCTCAGAAACCCAAAGAGGGTCGCTGTGAATTGGAATCAAATCAATGGCAATGAGTTTGTTTTGGTTTGAGGGACACAAAAGACCTGTAGAAAGAAAACTACAAAACACTACTTCAGGAAACCATAAGAGATCTACA
>NW_006921867.1:3357367-3358220 GCF_000298275.1 Orycteropus afer afer
TAGGTGCCCATCAACAGAAGAATGGATAACCAAACTATGGTACATGCATACAATGGAATACTATGCAACCACAAAGAATAACGTAGAATCTGTGAAACACCACATAACATGGATGAACTTGGAGGACATTATGCTGAGTGAAATAAGGCAATCACAGAAGGACGAATATTGTATCAGTTCATTATTGTGAAAATCAAGAAAAAGTTTATATATGGAAGAAAACTTTCTGTGTTGGTTGCAGGGGTGGGAGAGGAGGGGAAGAAACACTGCAAAAATAAAATAATAAATAAATAATTAATAAATGCCACGATAGTAGCCTAGTAATTAAGAGATAGAATCTGGTGTCAGGCTGAAGAGTTGTAATCTATTTAATTGTTGCACCCATTTCCCACAAGAATAAAACAAGAAATGATACTCTTTACTTCTGTTCTCATTTGGTGTATGTTCTTTCATCTCAGACTGTAGAGTCATATTGTTTCCATTCAAACTCTGCCTTCAAAATGCAGTAGATATGTGATCTTGAAAATTATGAGATTTGCTTTCCTTAGCTGATAATAATGTCTATTTCATCCGGAAGTTGAGAGTGTTGGAAAAAAGTATGTCTGAAGAACTAGAATGGTACTGAGCACATAAAAAGTACTCAGTATGCCATCACAACAGAACCAACTGAAATAAAAAGAATAATATCAGGATACTATGAAGAACTGTACTCTAACAAATTTGAAAATCTGGAAGAAATGGACAGTTTTCTAGAAACACACCACTTACCCAAACTAACACAGACTGATGTGGAAAAGTTGAACAGGCCAATCACAAAAGAAGAAATTGAAAAGGTCATCAAAAAATTACCAAC
>NW_006921867.1:3377193-3382559 GCF_000298275.1 Orycteropus afer afer
TCAATCTGATTCCTGTGTTCCATCTGGTGAAGTCCACATGTACAGCCTCCGTTTGTGTTGCTGAAAAAAGGTGTTTTCAATGAACAAGTCATTGGTCTTGCAAAATTCTACCATATGAGTTCCAGCATTATTTCTGTCACCAAGGCCAAATTTTCCAACTACCAGTGAATCTTCTTTGTTTCCAACTTTTGCATTCCAGTCAAGCCCATTATGGCGGCTTACTATTTTTGTAGGTAGAGGCAGTTCTAATGGCTTCCATTTGGCTTTTCTTACCATAGTAGTCCTCAGTCCACATGTCAGGGAGCCAATGTGGGAATTCTGCCAATTTCTGAATATATATATTCCAATTATGCATTCTGGCACTGGGGAAATCACTACAGGATGGGTTCCGGGACCCCCTGTGAGACATACCTTAGCTAAGACTCCACCAATAACTTGACCTCCATATGCCCCCACTCTGACTGGTGGGCCACAATGATGCTTTGTGTCCCCTGGAATTAGTGTCAATTGAGAGCCAGTGTCCAGTAATCCCTGAAAAGTCTGATTATTTCCTTTTCCCCAGTGAACAGTCACTCTCGTAAAAGGCCTCAGGTCCCTCTCGGGAAGGCTAGGAGAAAGACTGACATTACAGATTTTTGGCAATGTAGTGGGGTCCTTCCTCAAAGGGACCTGGCCTCCCCTTCGTTCAAGGGGTTGTGGGTCTGTAAACTGACTCAAGTCTGGGAATTGATTGAGAGTTTGTGTCTCTGTATTCTGGCGATTCAATCTAGGTTGCTGTTCATGTGACCTAGAATTCTTCTGTCTATACAGATCAAGTAAATATTTAGTAGGCTTGTCCTGTATTTCACTACTAGGAACACCATGAGCAAGTAGCCAATGCCATAATTCCACACGTGTCAGACTATTCTGATTACGGTTCCAACTCTGCTGTCCATTATAGTAACCATGCCCACCTTGACTTTGTTGATTAATGCTGCCACTTGGCCCCTACTACCATGGGGTCCAATCAGCCCCATTGTATTTAAGTGTCTTAGTTCAATTAGGGCAGTTCCCACTGTCAAATCAGGTTTACATAAAATAGAAATCACAGCAGACTTCAAGGATGCTGGAGCTCCATTCACATATTTATTCCTCATGGTACTGGTAAAAGGCGCATCTTCTGGACCCTCCATTTCTGGTTCTAGGGGGTCTAATCTGATAAATCCATTCTAACAGGTCAATTTCCATAAGTCTCTGGATAACTTCTCCTACATTATACCAAAGCAGGTCTGGTACTTCAACTTGACTTAAGGTAGGCCACTGCATAATCCATACCTCAATAAGCCAACCAAATAAACTATTAGATTCTTTCCTAACCTCTCGAGCTGAGACATTGAATGAAGAATCCATACTTAGTGGGCCTAAATCAATAAACTCAGACTGATCCAATCTTACATTCCTTGCACCATTATCCCACACCCTCAGTAGGTCATTCCCATACATATTCTCCAGGTTTCTGTCTGTACGTATTAGCAAAATCAAGTAGGTTTTTTCAGGTATAGTGTACCACTTCCTCAATCACACTTTCTATTTCACCTTTTGGGGCTCACTTGGGCTTAACTTTCATTACAGGTCTAGCAGCAACAGTGGGTGGTTGAGGCAGTTCCTGAGAGCATTCAGGAATGTCTTCCATGGCCTCTGCTTCAGGCAATGACCCAGCAGGGTCAGTTTGGCTAGTTCCATCAAACTGAGGGGGAGGGGATAATGGTTTTACAGTAATCTGTTCAGATGGGAGGGATTCAACAGAATTTATAGCCTCCATATCCTGATCTTCCTGATTATCTGTCCATATGTCCCATTCCAGGTTTCAGGATCCCATTTTTTTCCAATCAGTGCCCTCACTTTAACATCAGACACTGTTCTGGATTGGCAATTTAATTGTTGTTATAATTCAGCCACCTATACAGTAAGACTCTGGGTTTGGTTTTCAGCAATATCAGCTTTTTACTAGAAGATATAAAGCATTCTTTCAGAGCACAACTGGCAGCACCGAGGTCTTTTTTGTGGTGCTTAAGCTGAGACTCAGCAGCTCTGAGCTCATCTCACTCTTTCACCACTTTGTGTAGTATAAGTAGGACCAACCAACCAGCTTCCTTATACTCATCATTCTGATAAAATTGCAGAAAAGTATCAAATATCCAATCACCCAGAGCATCACTTCTCAGAAGTACTTGATCTATTGGTGGTGCTATTTCGTGTATTAATGTTGCCACCTCGCACCATGGATTAGCAGGGCCCTCTTTACTAACAGATGCAGGGTCACTAGTGTCTTTAAGATTAATCAAACTGGATAACAAATTAGGAAGCCCATCCTTATGATTTTGTCTCTCTAGAATCATTCCTGGCACTAAATGTGTTAGACTGGGTTCTCTAGAGAAACAAAAACCAGTAAGGCTTATATATATGTGTATATATAGAGAGAAATTTATCTTAGGAAAATGGCTCAAACACTTATAGAAACTGGCAAGTCCAAAGTTCCTGGATCAAATGTCAAGCTGGAAAGCTGGAGGCTTTTCCTGGCTCTTGCAACCACAGTGGCTGAGAAACTCAAGGCTGGCAGGCAGTACCCTGGCTGTAGACCCCAACGAATGATGAATCCAAGATCTCCAGGCCGAATGGTGGACTGTTCACTCATGGACATTTGTAGGCAGCACAACAGAATCCCAATCCACAGACGAGTGTCTCTCTTCCCAAGATGTCCTTGGATATACTGGAAGCAGGCCACACTGCTAGGGAAACTACCCTTCAACAGATTGGCCACTCGGAACATAGTCATCGGATCCCATCATGGGAACAACCACACCACAACAGCTCAAACCACACAGAATTGTGGTCCAGCCAAGTTGACACAGAGTTCCAACTATCACAGTCTTTAGAAAGTCGTTGTATATCAACAGTTTCATAGTATAATCAATTCTGCTTCAATAAGACATATACATATCTAAAAATAATTGCACTATTCAAAAATTGTGGACTAAAAATCACAAAACTTATGGAAAATGAGCAGAACACTGAAACAGCTTTGTCAGTGGCACATAAAAAGATAGCAGCCTGATGAAAATTGCAGTCCAGTTTTACATGTTAAATGGGTAACACATACTTAAATACTACAAAAAATAGACACTTCATTTTGAAAAAGAATTGACATTTCCTTGGAGAAGTGGGTTGGAAGAGTTGGCATTTCTTACTTATTGTGAAGTAATAGAAGGAGTGTTATCTGAAATAAGAAGTAAAATTATAACACCCAATGTGGATGGGGATGCCGAGGTAGCTGGCACATATCTGAGGTGCATGCATGTGTGTTTTGTGTACTATTATATGGTTCTGTTAAGTGGGATGCAGTTTTCTGAGTTTGCTAGTGGTTGTCATGGATGAAATTTCACAAAAGGAAGTGCAAAATTTGTGTTATTCTCAAATGTTCTCCAATAATATATAAATAAAACAAACAAACAAAAAAAAAAAAAACCTCACTGCTGTCGAGTTGGTCCTGACTCATAGCAACCCTCCTTGGGTTTCCAAGGTGATATCTCTACAGAAGTAGATTTCCCAATCTTCCTTCCAAAGAGTGGCTGGTGGGTTTGAACTGCCAGCCTTCTGGTTAGTAGTCAGATGTCTTAGGCACTACACCACCAGAGCTCCCAAAATATAAATTATGTTGAAACAAATGTAAATTTTCAAAACAAGTGTTACGGTAGAACTACTGTAATTTCTTTTCCTCCCACTTCCTCCCAAAATGACAGGTTTCAAATGGAATTCACTGAGGGATATGCTTTACATATATATTGTTTTTTTTCCAGTAACTTCTCATGTTTTTTCTTATATAAAATTCAGATAATTTCAAACGTATAATTATATAACGTTGGAAATATCACTACAGGATCCATAGGGGCCAGTGTTTTTTTCTGTATACAGATAGCTTTGTTTTAGTCAAATATGGCAACTTCTAAATGGAGTAATAAAAATGAATGTATGTTTTGAATTAGAATGTCATTCCTTACTTTTTAAAAGTAGTAAGGTTAATGTGGTGAAATACAGAGTATTAATGCTACCTCTTCTGACAATAATAACATTTAAAGTTCCTAAAATGTCTTTCTTTAGGTGTCATTTTACCCTTGCCTATATGAACACAGCTTTTAATGAAATCAAGTCAATGGAAATATTGCATGCATCCAAAAGCAGAATGTAGTCATAACAGTAGTAAGAGGTTTAATGTTCCCGGGATCAATAAAGATACCTAAGTGCATTCTTAAGATGCTAGTTGAGCAGCATTTATTGCTTTTGATTGATTACTGAAATATGAAATACTGCATTTCCATAAGCAGTTCTTTTTCTCATAAACAAAGTACAGAAATTAAAGGGGGAAAGTCAAGCTCTCAAAGAGAACTTGGGAGTGTTTTACCCAAAGGAAATTATTATGAAGTAACTATTACACAGAAACCAAAACTAAATATAAAAGATTCACTTGGAAATGTTAACAAGCTAACATGCTATCTGTCAATGAGTCAATTGCCACATGCACTAATAAGGCAAAAAATAGTTATGAAATGACTTAATAAAATGTATTTTCTAACACTTAAGAAGTTAGTAAAAATGTATAGAATAATATTAACTTGGTTTTAATCTGATTGCAATATTGTAATATGCATTTATGACATTACAGTGTGTAAAATAGATTTCAGTTGTCCAAATATCTGACATATTTTGAGAACTAGACCCATTAGGCATATATGTCCTCTACTTATTAGCATATATTGCAAATATATTTACTAATTTATTTATTAATCTTAAACCAGAATTAATAACAGCTCTCTATGTCTATATGATATTTTATGTTTTAAATAGTGCTTCCATTTATGTCATTGACACTGTCAAATAATCCTGAGAGTTTGGCTTTTAATTTTAAATTTAGAATTTACAATGAAACTTATTTTACTAACAAGGAACCTGAGACCTATTGGAGGAAAATGAACTTTTATCACAGTAAGATTTAGAACCTCTTCTATATGAATATGTCTTTCTAATTTGTTTCTAAATCAATTACTCTACCTTACTACTGGTAGGATCAGAGAAATAAAAAAGGAGGAATATCTGCTCAATATTTCCTTTTTAGAAGTTTACTGTTCAGTATTAATATTAATATTTTTGATTCATTGCACTGTGGTAAGAACTTTAAGTACCAAAATAACCAAACCAAACTCACTGCCATTGAGTTGATTCTAACTCATTGTGACCCTCATTGGGTTTCTAAGGGTGTAAACTTCACAGAAGCAGACTACCTGATCTTCCTTCTACAGAGAAGCTGGTGGGTTCTAACCATCCACCTTTTC
>NW_006921867.1:3383537-3389806 GCF_000298275.1 Orycteropus afer afer
CTTGCCCCTTGTCAGCTCTACTATACACCTGGAAATTCTGATCACTCACATAAACTTATAGGACCATTGGGAATGGACATATCTTTATGGCCAAACTGTTCTTGTTTCATGTAACAGCTCCTCTATAATCTATCAGCCTAAGTTTTCATGTGTATAATATGAGGATACTCATACTTACATTTCACTATTTTAAACATTGAACAAAATAATATGTAAAATGTACCTGGCTCTAACTGGAACAGTGTTGTTGTTGTGTGTCATCGAGTCGGACCTGACTCATAGTGACCCCTCCTTGGGTTCCGAGGCAGTATCACTATGGAAGTAGATTTCTCCATCTTCCTTCCAAGGAGTGACTGGTGGGTTTGAACCACCAGCCTTCTGGTTAGCAGTCAAGTGCCTTAGCCACTATGCTATCAGAGCTCCCAACTGGAACATAGATGCTTAATAAAAGGAATAGTGTCAAGTAGTTATTATCATATAAGCTGAGAAAAGGAAATTATTGTGACACAATTATAAGACATAAGGCTTGCATTGTGCATAACAGAGTAGGTAAGGTGTAGGTAGGCAATTATTCATAGGGAAACCATCCAGGATCATACTGATGTAATAAGCACATTATGGAGATACAAGAAAAAAATGACTTTTTTTGTGTGATAAGAGGGAGGGCCTAACTAGTGCATATATAGAAGTAGTGGCATCGAAAGTTGAAAGTAAAGCCAAAATCAGATTATGGAAGGCAAAAGGCCAAGAATAGGTAAGGAGTGAACACTTAGGTGGTGGAAAGCAGATGTAATATCTTGAATAACAGGGGTGAGCAGGATAGGATTTACATAAAGTATGTTCTGCAGAATATATTTGAGAAGTCAGGAAAAAAATAGAAATGTATAATGTACCCTATGAATTTAGGGAAAGGTTGGGCAATCTACTTCCGTAGTGATACCACCTCAGAAACCCAAGGAAGGGTTGCTATGAGTTGGATCTGACTCATCAGCACTGAATTTGTTTTGTTTTTTTTTAAATGTATTTTATTATCTTATAAGTGATTAAATTCTGTAATTGCTGGAACCAAAGTAAAAGGTTGAAACTCAGATTTAATACTTATCTTGGTAAAGGATTTATAAATTTATGAGGTTTGCCACTTTAGGCTTAGATTGGAGAATCTAAATGAACATACATCCATTTCTGTGACCTTGGATTTACATAAAACATGCAGTTTATGCATTAGGGTATTAGTATTGGATAAAACCAGGGGGAAAAGTACCCTTTTTCTTCCTCTCATGCAAGCATATTTTTGGGGAAGCATGAGGCAAGAGATTGAATCATCTGTGTCCTTGGAAGGCTGACTTTTTAAGTGCCTACCAGAATGAGAGCACTTCATTCTCCTGGATCATACAGCATGGAACCTAAGAGCAAACTAATAGACTAATTTTTCTGATGATCCACTCCAAAAAGAGCCATCTGTAGCCATACTGGAGGAAAAATTGTGTGGTAGCACTCACTGCAAGAGAGTGGTCCCCAAAACCTGCCGTAATTGAGAGATGTTCATTCCCAATCTGCCATGTTCCTAAGGATTTTTTAAAGCTAATTTTGAATATATGTCATTACCCTTTTGTTAAAGGTCAGAACCCAACTTCAGTGCTAAGGTATGGTTTCACTTTCCTGATGAAAATAGCTCTAGCAAATAGTGCACATATTTGGTCATAGATCTGTCTAGTATAGTATGGGATCATAGTTACAAAATGGGTTTGGTAATCAGCTTGGTTTCTCCTGACCCAATTACTTTGTACTTTATTTTCCAAATGGCATTATGTACCTCTTGAGATATATCAAGGATTATTTCTCTGGAGTTAGATAGCATACTCTAACTGAAAAGTAGCAAAGTGTTCAAAAGAGAAATGATAAAGCATTGAAGTCTGGTAGAACAGGAAGGGAAAAAAAAATAATAACTTCTATCATCTTTCCTTTACTCCTCTACCTAACTCACAGCCACATACCCTGAGAATATTGGTGGCTTCATTAGTTTCAGGAGAGAAACATTTTAAAGGCTAGTTTAGGTGTATGTAGTGAAATATGTGGTTTCCATACTACATACCACAACCTTTCATGTACCCTTTATGAAAAATGTGTCTTGTTTCATCTGCAGTGATAAATCTATTCTGAATTCTAAACAAGTTTAATAGATAAATTACTTACAGGTATGTAGGGCTTGGGAGAATAGTTTGAGTGTAAGCATTCAAATAAATTATAATTATTACATACATAATTAAGTTAGTTAGAATCCATTCCAGAACACAACTCTGGACCACTGAGTCCTGTGTGATGAATTTTAAACATAGATTACTAAAGTTGTTCTTATCATCCCACAATCTCTTGGTTGAAGCCATTTGGAGTTTTACTCATATTTTTATGGACATTAGCTAAGTTTCCATTTTGAATTATGAGAACAGATGTTATAATATAAAGGCGTAATTCCCTTGAGATCCAATACCAATCTTTTGTTCGATGGTTAAGTGTTTAAAAACATTGAACACAGGCAAGACTAGCTACTAATTTTAGTAGTCCAGACTTAATCTCTGTATCCAGTCATGTAGAAAATAAGTTTCAGCTTTATTACTTTAAAATCAGATTGAGCAGAGGAACATGTAGGAATTAAGTATAATATTTTACATTTATCAAACTGTGCATTTCTGTAGGACTTCTTTAAGTAGTGGTAAAGCAATTTGAATGGTAATAACTTATTAAAAGTGACAGATTTTCACATTTTTTTATATCACAATTTTGGAAATGTTTGTTATCTTGAAAACTGTTTATGTTGTTGTTGGTGTGTGCCATCGAGTTGGACCCGACTCATAGTGACCCCTCCTTGGGTTCCTGAGGCAGTATCACTATGGAAGTAGATTGCCCAACCTTCCTTCCGAGGAGTGGCTAATGGGTTTGAACTGTCAGCCTTCTGGTTAGCAGTCAAGTGCCTTAGGCCCTATGCTACCAGAGCTCCTGAAAACTGTTTAAGGCAGAGTTAAATTAGATCCTTTCTCTTTGTGTGTGTATTTAATAATGTGTATTTTTCTTACCGCTCAAAAAGCTCTTTAAAATAAATATTTAGATGTATTTTTCATGACACTCCTATTTTGAGAAGATATGTTTTCAGATTCTGCTATAGAAATAACTGCATGGTATTTATTAAATATCCTCTAAGCAAAAACATAGATCACTACTTTCATGGATTTAATGGTAGCTCTACTCTAATAGATTCTAGTGTTGTGATTCTCATCTAGAGGTGATATTTTTCCTCCCAGAGGATATTTGGAAATGTTTGGATCCATTTTTAGTTGTCACAATTGGCAGGAAGTACAAAGGAAGGCATGCCTAGCATCTAGTGGGTAGAAGCCAGGGATGCTGCTAGATGTCCCACAATGCACAGAATGATCTACACAACAAAGAAGTATTCAACACAAAAATGTCAATGGCATTGACATAGAGACATTTTGCTAGTGGATGGAACAGGCAATTCTTAAACATTCCCCCTGTTGAATTCATGATTAACATCTGTCTTGCTTCTCTAGTGCTGCTATAACAGAAATACTGCAAGTGGATGGCTTTAACAAACAGAAATTTACTCTGTTACTATTTAGGAGGCTAGAAGTCCAATTTCAGAATGTCAGTTCTAGGGGCTGGATGGAGGTCCCTCAACTGTGGGATTCAGCTCTGCCTTATATTCCAGGCCCACTGGAGCAAGCTAAAGCCTTCTTCTGACTCATGTAGGGTCCAAGTGTGCCCAAAAGCTCAGAGACCTTCCTTGAAGTTTCTCCTTATATACTGGAAGCAGGCCATACCGCAAAGGTAACTACTTAGCTGCTCACAGCATATCCCACCATGGAGGTGATTACAGTCTCATCATGGTAGAATCTGCTGTAGAAGCTAAGTAGTTCCCTAAGGGTTGTGGCCTGCTCCAGTATATATGGAAGAACTTTGGGAAAGGTCTCTAGCTTTTTGGCTTGTTTGGATCCTGCATTTGGCCAAGTCTTTATCCAGTGGCCTACTATGTTTTCTGCCGATCTTGCAATTTTTTCCTGGACTTGAACAGTGGTCTGCCATGTTGCATGCTGATCTTGGGATTATGCTGTTTTACCTGCCAAACTTGTGTTTGTCAGCCTCAGCAGCCAGCAGCGGTCTGATATAGGGGATGTTTCCAGCTCCAGTGGGTCGGGAATAAGAGGCAAAGATGAAGCCCAAGGTTGTGGGGCCTTCGTCTAGCCCCTATAGCTGGCACTCTGAATTTGGACTTCCAGCCTCCTAAACTGTAAGAGAATAAATGCCTGTTTGTTAAGCCATCCACTTGTAGTAATTCTGTTATAGCACCACTAGAGAACCAAGACAACATCCAAGATAAGAATATTGGGAGAAAGGAAACATGGTTCTGTGACAGTCTGTGACAAAGGAATTTGAGCTAAACTGCAGTCAGTATAGTCCTTCCCTGACAAAGAGATCTGAAGGATAAAGTCTTTTTGAGTTGTAATGGATCAGAAGATGTTATAGGAGAAGGGTTACAAATAATTGGGCTGGAAGAAGTAGAAACTACAGTAATACCAATATGGCACACGCAGAGAGAAAATATGTGAGAAGACTGGAGGACTAGATAAAGTGATGTATGATTGTGTGGATCACCTGAGGGATGAAAATTCATTGAAATATTTTAAGAAGGGAGGTACTTGACCTAAGCATATCCACAGGTTTGAAAATATCACTCGGAATGCAGTGTAGATGGTGATAGATTAGATGGGGACAGAGGTGATGAAAGGAAACTAAGAGACATTCTGGCAGGTATTATAGTTATAAATTATAATCTAAAAAAAAAGAAGAACTATGACAATATTCATGTTTGTTTAACTCACAAATGACAAAAAGATCTTTTAAAACCATGAATTATAAAGTAAGATATTTGATTTTTATTTTGTGACACAAGGAGAGAGTAAAAATACCATGCGCTTTGCCAAAAGTACATGTAAGCAAAAACTTATATCCTCCCTTTTTAAAATATATTGTTGTTATTACCAAAGACATTGAAACACAAGGTACATTGAGTTAATAAACAAAAATAATGTAAAAAACAAAATTCCTTGTTCAGTGCACAGTACAGGGAGTACAGTTCAGAAGAACTTGATCCAGGATTATAATCAAGGGAGTCCATTAGATAATGTTTTACTTTACTTAAGTGAGGCTGTAACTTTACTTTCTCTAGAGTCTGTAACAATTGAATGACACATTTCTGCTATAGTGCAGAGGAAACAGATTAAATAGTGTACTTTGCGCATTCTGTTCTGTCCATAGTTTCTGATGAAATATTAGTATTGACGGTGAAGTGAAGGACTAGCAGCAAAGGTACTTCTTTTTGTTTTTAGAACCTCTTATTTTTCTACCTTTCCAATAAAGGAAGGAAATTGCCAAACCCTGATTTAAGAACTGTGAACTGGTGTAAAGTATTGATGAGGGAAGTTGGAGACGACAATGAAGAAATTTAAAGATCATGGATTTTCATTAAAATTTACTCCAAACTTAATTATTTTATAAACTTAAAATAAAATAAATCTTAACAATCTGGAAAATTTTAAGTTGGTTATACCATTTTCATTTGAAGCTGGTAGGAAGTAGTGTGAGGAGCCTTGATGGCACAATGGTTAAGTGGTTCACTGCTAACCAAAAGGTTGGGTGGTTCAGACTCCAGTAGCTCTGTGTGAGGAAGACCTGGCAATCCTTTAAAGATTACAGCCTAGGAATCCCTATGGGACAATTTTCCTCTTTCCCATGGGTTTGCTATGGAGTTGAAATTGATGTGATGGTATCTAGCAACAACAACAACATGAAGTTGCTGTAAAAAATATATAGATTAGAGAGGTGGGGCAAGATGGCGGACTAGGCAGAAATTGAAGAGGATTTGAAGAACTTACTGGTGAAGATGAAAGACTACAGCCTCCAGTATGGATTATACCTCAACATAAAGAAAACAACTCCTCATAACTGGGCCAATAAGCCACATCTTGATAAATGGAGAAAATATTGAAGTAGTCAAGGATTGCATTTTACTTGGCTCCATAATCGACGCCCATAGAAGCAGCAGTCAAGTAATCAGACAGTGTGTTGCACTGGGCAAATCTATTGCAAAAGACATCTTTAAAGTGTTAAAGAGCAAAGATGGGGGGAGGCGGGGCAAGATGGCGGACTAGGCAGAAGGATTGCACAGACCCTCTTCAACAAAGAAAAGGGAAACCAAT
>NW_006921867.1:3389906-3394394 GCF_000298275.1 Orycteropus afer afer
TAGATTAATGTGTTAAATTGAAACATAATACCCATTTATGAGATGCCATTAAAATAGTTCAGTCTCACACAGAGGAAGGAACAATCATCCACATTTTCACATCTTACTCAAGTGAGCCTTTTTGACGCTAAGTGACAATCTCAGAGAGATGGGATTTGGGAGATTATGAGGCAGACAATCACATTGTGGAAGGCAATACTCCCTGCTAAAGAGTTTTTTCTTATATATACTGTAATCCCCTCTAGCCCTTAAGAGATATCCTCATTAGCCCCTTTCTACATATAACAATCTTCCTAATGTTTACAATTTTTAGATCTGTCTTTTAATATCAGATGTTTTCCTAGACCTTCAGCTGCTCATATGACATTCCATCACTCTACCCATATTTGGAAAATGGCAGCAAACACAAAACTGAAGATACTTTTCAAATATAGGCTGGTTCTTCTGTGAATGAGAAAGCAGTAGTTACATAAGATTAAAACATTTTATTTTATTTCATTCAATGAATGATGACTTTATTAGTACTTAGGATTTAAGATGGTTTTGCTAATAAGGGTCAATATTTAGCTAATGGCCTTCCCTTTTGATCATCAAATGGAGGTCCCAAAAGCTTTACTCCATCCCTGTCATTAAGGTCAACTCTACTTCGAGGAGGCAACTTTTCCCCATCATATTTTGAGTGCCTTCTGATCTGAGAGGTCCATCTTCTGGCACTATATTGGACAGTGTTTCGAGGCTATTCATAAAGTTTTCCAGTAATATATCAGCAGTGTTTCACTGCTATTCACAAGATTTTCACTGGCCAGTATTTGAAAAGTAGATGGCCCCTTCCTTCTTCCCAGTCTGCCTTAGTCTGGAAGCTCTGCTGAAACCTGTCCACCATGAGTGACTCACTGTTATTTGAAATACCACTGGCATAGCCTCCAGCCTCACAGCAACACACAAGCCACTGAAGCATGACAAAGTGACAGACAAGTTTCCTTTCGATGTTGTCATTGTTGTTAAGGGCCATTGAGTTGGCTCTGATTCATAGCGACCCTATGTACAACAGAACAAAACACCGCCTGGTCCTGTGCCAGCCTCACTATCCTTGCTGTACCTGAGCCTATCATTGCAGCCACTGTGCCAATCCCTCTCGTTGAGGGCCTTTCCCTTCTTTGCTGACCCTCCATTTTACCAAGCATGACATCCTTCTCCAGGGAATGGTCCCTTCTGACAACATGACCAAAGTAGGTGGGACGAAGTCTGGCCATTCTCACTTCTAATGAGCACTTGAGCTGCACTTCTTCCAGGACATGTCTGTTTGTTTCTTTTGATAGATTTACTAATTCAGTTGACTGGAAATGATGTAGACTTTTAACACTAGGTAAATTAAATCTCTGCAAAGTTTTGCCAAAGTTTTACATATTATTTCATACTGGAAGATATGATTAAGAGAGCTTATGACTCCCAAAATAATTATACCTAAATAGTACTGAAGGAAGATGAGTTTAGTTTGGGGCATGTTCATTATTTTGTTCTCATGAGCCCTTAAATGGAGATATCCTTTTGAAGAGTTGGTTATGTGTGTCTGAGACTCAGAAAGAGGTCATGACTATTGATATATGGGGGGGGGGCAATAAGCATAAAGGGTGATTGTGTTAGCCATGAATATGAAAATAATAAATAATGAAAAGAAAAAAAAGGTGAATGCATAGGTTGAGTAAATATGAGATCTGATGGTGGATTATCTGAGAATATTGATTTACCATGAGTAAACAAAGACAACAGATGAAAATGAGAAGATGTAGTCAAGGGAAAGGAGGGACATCAGAGGAATGATGTCTCGAGATCTCAGATGGGACAGTTTCAGGAAGCCAGGGGTAGCCTACAGTCTAAACTGTGTAGAAGTTGGATAAGACAGTTAGCTAAAGCAGGGCTAAGAATCCCTGGTGATGCAATGATTAAACACTCATACTTCTAACTAAAAAGTTAGGGATTTGAACTTACCCAATGGCTCTGATGGAGAAAGACCTAGCAATCTGCTTCTGTAAAGATTACAGCCAAGTTGTTTTTCTTGAAGATTGGGGCAGTTCCACTCTGCCATGTGGTACCTCTATGAGTTGAAATTGACTCTGCTGCAGCCAGCAACAACAAAGCAAGGGTATTGTATTAAGCAATTAGCATGAGTTTGGTTGACTTTAAAATAGCAGTGTCACTAGAGTGACAGCTGTCAATGGATTAAAAAGTGAATGACAGATTAAAAAGTGGAGAAAGTGAATAAAACATACATTGAAATTCATTATTTTGACGGAAGCATCTGGGTTGCAAGAAAGGCTGGTGTTATGCACCCAATCCTAGATGAAGAGGTAATAGCAAGGTGTTCTACTGATAGAAACAAACAAATAAAACAGCCCAGGACAACACTGTTGCATGAGGTGATCAGGTTCTCAAAGGTACTTTATATGAAAATAGAAGAAGAATAATCTAGCAAACACATTGGAAAACTTCAGTATAGCAAAACTGCTACCTTATGAAGGGTGAGATATAGGAGAGACAGCATCTACTTTTGAGGGATGCTTGGAAAATCAATGTCTTCCAGGAAAGTCAGGAGTCAGTTAAAACAATGAGGGGAAGGGACATTCTGAAAACTAAATTACAGTTTACAAGAATGTTTTTTACAGTAGAATGGGTATTTGAGGACTCTAATGATAGGATTCACAAGATTAGTATGACAAGAAAAAAAGTTGTCGGGAAAAAAAAAAAAGAAAAGATTGTTGGCGTTGTTTTTAGGTGCCTTTGCATCATTTCCAAGCATAGGCATGTTATGTACAACAGAACAAAACATTGCCCGGTCTTGCACCATCCTCACTATCATTGTTTTATGTTTGAGCCCATTGTTGCTGCCACTGTGTCAGTCCATCACATTGCGGGTCTTCCTTTCTTTTGCTGATCCTCTACACTGTCAAACGTGATGTCTTTCTGTAGGTACTGACCCTCTTGATAACATGTCCAATATAAGTGAGACCATCCTTTCTTCTAAAGAGTATTCTGGTTGTACCTCTTCCAAGACAAAGTTGTTTGTTCTTCTGGCAGTCCATGGTATATTAAAACTTGTAAAAGCTGGAATCTGTTTAAGGTGGAAACCTGTCAGGGAAGGAAAGCTCAAATATTTTCCACTAAAACAAGCAGTAAAAGAAAGGTAAGACTTCACTTTGTCAAAGGCAGAAAACATGAGAAACCCAGAAAAACAAGACATTCTACTGAGTTCTGGCTCTCACAGTTTTCACTGTATATTCAATATTCTTTGCCAACACCATAATTCAATGGTATCAGTTCTTCTTTTGTCTTCTGTATTCATTGCCCAGCCTTCACATGCTTATGAGGCAATTGAAAATACTACGGCTTGGATCAGGTGCACCTTAGTCCTCATAGTGACATTTTTGCTTTTTAACATTTTGAAGAGGTCTTTTGCAGAAGATAAGAGACCTGAAAGACTTGTATTTTTTTGTTGCTTAAAAATGGCAAGGATGTGAAGCATGTGAGGATTTGGGATCTGAGGTAAACTCCATGGTCAATTTGATTCTGGGCCTGTGCCTGTCATCTCCTAGAAGCCTAATAATGTGGGCTGTCCTTCTGCTTGTGTTCCAAGAATATTCAAGAATGCTTCTGCCAACAATGGAAAGAAAGAGTACTCATAGCAAAAAGAAGGGAATGTATTCTGTGAGCTCAAGTTTTTTGTTTGTTTGTTTGTTTTTATTGTTTTGGGTGCAAAGTGATAGCAGAATTTGTTTTACATTCAATAGTTCACATACATTTGGTTTCACTCCCAAATTACCATACCCAACCCTAACCCACTCTACTCCTCTCCCTTCCCAGTGACCTCCCCATCCCTGTGCCCTTCTTGGTTATGCATTCCCGTCTGTCCAGCTTTTCCTCCAAGTGAATGTTGTCCCTCTGGTGCCCCACAGCCAATTGCTCCAAGGGATATATCTCCGTAGAGTAGGTGGTTGCATCGCCCTAGGTGGGGTGTTCTGTATGGAAGTAATACTACTGTTGGGCTGAGAGCCAACCTTTGGAGTGAGTTTTATCCCAGGCCTGAAGTGTATCCCAGGGCCATAGTCTTGGGGCTCCCACCAGACTCCATCTGACCAGTAATTCTGGTCATTATTGTGTTTCTGAATTTTGTTCCACGTTTTTCCTCCCACTCTATCCAGGATCTCCAGATTGATCCCTCCCTGAGTGATTGGCATTGGTAGCCACCATCTGGTTCTTCTGGTCTCAAGGTCCATCATATCCTAGGCCTGATTTTTTCCAAATGCCTTTGTTTTCTTCACTCTTATTTGCTTCTGATGAAGGAGACAACTGGCTGTATCTTAGATGACCTCTCGAAAACTTTTATTTATTTATTTATTTTGATTTGGGTGAAGATTTACAGAGCAAATTCACTTTCCATACAGCAGTTCACATAATATACTTTGTCTCATGTCATTGACCAAAATTTACAAT
>NW_006921867.1:3406252-3414845 GCF_000298275.1 Orycteropus afer afer
AGGTTATCTTCTGTGTCTGTGTTAATTGGTTTCCCTTTTCTTTGTTGAAGAGGGTCTGTGCAATCCTTCTGCCTAGTCCGCCATCTTGCCGGAAGCTCCTCTCGAAAACTTTTAAAACCCCAAGCGCTACTCTCTGTGAGCTGAAGTTTGAGGAGATTTTGAATTTCTAGAGAAAGCAATGTCAGGAGGAAATGGTGGGTAGAAGACTGATTTCAAAATTATAAAACAAGGTGTAGAAATCCATGAGTCAGGAATTGATTTTAAAGATACTGTGTTGAGTGAACTGTGTGTCTAGTAGTCTTTGATGACATTCATGTAGGAAACTGTTTCATTATCCTTCTAATACATTGTGATCCTGTTGCTGTTGGCAGAAGTGCCTAAAACAAACAGTTCAGTGGAAGAAAAAAAATATTTATTTTTAATTTAATGAGTTCACGAGTAAGGGGAAAATAATTTGAGTGGGAGGATAGAAAACATTTTATTGTGCTGAAATTGCGTCTTTTATCAGTAGAATCCTAGGCTAGAGGGACTAAATAGCTCTGAAGCAAGTCCTTTCTCATACTGGCCTGATGTCACTGCTGCAGACAAACTAATTTATTATTGATGACTCGTGATGCTTTTTTATTTGTCTCTGTTTCAGCACTTCTCATATGTTGGGTATAGCCTATTGATTCATCTAGGTTTGGGCTTTATGGTAATTTACTGAAAGGGAGCACTGAAGAAAACTTGCAGAAGAGATGAACATTTTTCAAATGTTACCCAAGTGGAATAAAAGAAACATAAAAGGTCTGTTTTTCTCCAGTTGAATTAATGAGTCTACTTGACTTTAACTTGTGGGTGGGTAAAAGTTGATAGAAAAGACATATTGTGTAGTGGTATTCATGATTATTTATTATTGAATGCTAATAATGGACTGTGCACTTTTAAAAAAATGTAGAAGGGAGTTCAACAAGAAAAACGTGATTCAATTTAGTTTTTCAAGATGTGCAAAGTTTCTCCTTTGAGGGACCTTAGTGTGTTACTGTCAGGGTTTGTTAAATTGATTATATTTTGAAATATATTGTGACTAATATTCCTGTTATCCCAACATCAGATGTGTCTGAAAAGCAAAAGTAAATATCCTGTTTTATCTATCATGGCTCTTTATGTAAATGTGTAATTTGTCTTGATTGGATCTAAATTGCAGAGTGGAGGGAATTCATGCATCTACTTTCCATGTCCCTCATGGGACATCAAATTGAATTCTCTTGCGTATTGTTCTGGCTTGACTACATTTGTCTGTTTTTATCTCTGCTATGCAAAAACAATTGCTGATTTTTATCTTCACTGTGGGTAACTTAAAAAAAAAAAATTCTTCTCTTTATTTATATGCTTCTTCCAGAAAAGAAAAAAAAAAATGCAACCAAATAACTTAGTTTTAAGCAACAGATAAGAGAATCCTGAACACTGAATAAAATTGATGTTCAGTGAAGAGCATTTGAAACCTGGATAGACTACTGAGATGCAGCAGATCAGGGATTAGAGACAAAATATTTCTGTCTGATGAGAAACAATTGAACAAAGAGTGAACACAAAGCTTTCAATGTTATCAGTTAGTATGGTCATGTTCTATCACTCTTATTACTATAAAGCTAGCTTTTAGCTTCTTTAGAGGAAAAAAAAAATGCAAACCACCAGAGTTACAAAGCAGTTCTACCCAGAGAATTTATCAAAAGAAATTATTTTATTCTTTAACCATCTCATTGTTATAGTTTTGAATTTTTAAATTTAATGTTGTTTATAAAAGGCAAGAAGAACTGAAAAAGAAGTACAGGTAAGAAAGATAGAAAATGAGTGAAAAAAAAGCATGTTACAATGTCAAAATTATATAATTTCTACTGAGTGGATTTTGAAGCAAGTGAACTAAAGCTTCAGAAAATGTTTAGTTACTTATTCTTTCCTTTCTTTAGAAATAATTTTAAACATCCATGAGGTCAATTTTCTTTTGAATATAGTTTGTTTCTGCTATGACTTCATTTTATAATTCTTTCTTTTCACTATATATTTTTTCATGTATGTATGTATATGTATATATACTGCACACACAAATGCATAAATATAAAGAGAGGGAGGGTTATATATAGAGAGAAAGACAGACAGAAAAACTGGTGTAAGATACTTTGATACATACAGCAGAGGATATAGGAAATTATGACATATGATTCATATTTTAGTGTTCTGATGTTCTTCACATATAGTTGGTGAGATTTCCTATGCTGAATTTTATTTAAATTTTATGTATATAAATATTAACTTAGTAGCTATTTCAAGAAAAGCAAAACAGAAGAGTTTAGATTGTTTAGATGGAGAGAAAGTAAGAAAGAGAAGTATATATTAGAAGAAAAGGCAATAAGAAAAAGAGATTTAAGTTGAGCCTTGTAGTTTTCAGGAATCCAGAGAGAAATAATATGGAAATGATATGGTGTTGTTATTAGTTGCAATGGAGTCATTGCTAATTCATGGTGACCCCATATATACAGAGTATAACTGCTCCATAGGATTTTCAAAGCTGTGTCCTTTACGAAGCAGATCACCAGGCCTGTCTTCCAAGGCATCTCTGGGTGGGTTCAAAATGCGAACCTATCAGTTAGTAGTCATGAGCTTAACCTTTTGCAGCATCTGAGGACATGGTATTTGGGAAGCAGTTGAAATTTGAAAAGGTAGTTGCTTTTAGATTGTACAAAAATGCACTTTCCAGTCTAAGAAATTTGGACTTTATGTGATATTCTCTCTCTGATATAATTAAAAATTACCTGCATTTATTACAGAAAATAAGCACAATATTCTGCCCCACAGCTGTAAGGAAAACAGTATCAAAGCAAGTGGAATCGTTTAGTATATAGATTTTAGACTTGCTGTTTGCTTGCTGGAGCTCTATGTACAAGCTTAAAAGCTCTGGATGTACTCGGTATTCCTTAGCATAAAGAGATTAAAAAAATTGAGGTTTGGAAAGTAGACGAGCAAGTTGTTATATGGTCATGAACTTGTCAAATATGAGCAAAGGGATAACATTATGGGAGAAAATAATGAAAAATACCTAGTGAATTGTAGGAGTGATAAATACAACTAATTAGTAAGGAAGAGAACACAAAACACAAGTTAATAAAACAAGACCTATTATATGAAGATGTTAGAAGATTTACGAGTATTATTAGACATACAACTGAGTTAGTGATCTATGATTTCAGCTAAATTTCTAGGAAACTTGTGTCAGAATGGAAAATCAGAACAGTGAAGTAAGCATGCCAATATTTTTTAGCACTTCTCAGAGGCTTAAATGATTCTGACTGAAATCATTTAAGAAAAATGCTCTAGTATTGTCCTCATAAAATATGGTTTCAAGTTAGGGTGTGATAATCACTTTTTCATATTTGCTGAATAAGTGACTTGACTTCTGGAGTACCATGAATAATGTGTTCTTGAAGACTTTGAAAAGTCTTAACGGAAGGATACAGCTATTTTTTAGGTAATACTTTTGCTAGTTGCTAAACTATAAAAAGGGTAGGAATGTGGTAGGAAAGTTAGGAATATGATGAGTAAAGGGACTCTACAGATATACCTAGCAGCTCTGGTAATGTAGTGCCTAAGGCACTTGATTGTGACCAGAAGGCTAGCAGTTCAAACCCATCAGCCACTCCTCAGGAGGAAGGTTGGGCAATCTACTTCCATAGTGATACTGTCTAGGAAAGCAAAGGAGGGGTCGTTATGAGTCAGGTCTGACTCGATGGCACATAGCAACAACAACAGCAACAGACATACCTCGTTTTCCTGGAAGGGATACTCTTCGTCTCATCTATATATTCATTGTGAGACATGTTTTCCTACTCCCTTGCATGCCATTTATTGTGCGTTGGACATTGTGGAAAATACACTGTGGAAAGCTGTCCTCCTTTGAAGGGCATTGAGATTTGTTTAGGCAGGTAAAGATGGGTGGATCATTCTAGACATCTTTGATAGGGTTTTTTCTTTATTCACTTGACATTAATTTTGTTTTGAATTTAGTCATTGGCATTAATTGGCCGTTATTCTACAGTATGCAGCTTACTACTAAGGCAAGGCTTTTCTGGGGTGTTAAGAAAGGTATTAATTACAAGGTGTTCAATAAGTCCTTTCCACTCAAGTTTGGTCAGAATTTCTGTGTCCGCTGTCATTGCATAACCTCCTATATTGCTGATCAACTCTCAACAAAATAAGAGTCTATGCTAAGGCTCCTGGGGTTATACCTGGGGAATACTACCATTGGCTAAGGAGTGATGGTGAATCCCCACACCAATTTCTGGGACCCTCCCTGTATACAGCTCTCTTATATATTACCCTGCCACACAGATTCCAACATCTTCAGCAACTTGGAATTGAGACCCCTGTCTCCTGAGTTCAGTGATACCCGGCACTGCTAGGGGTGCATCATCTTATCCTATACCATGAAAGTGATTCCAGGAAAAATCCAAAATCACATTGTGTTTTCCTTGTCTGAAGGATCACAGTCCTGCACTTAATATTGTCAGTTGCCTGAAAACACTGCCCTCATATATTTTGTTGAATTACTGTTTTCAATGAGAGGGCAAGTCTGTTACCAGGTATATTTTGTTGTTTTTCTTTCCCATTCTATTTTATTTTTCCCATTCTATTTTCTTTGCCCCTTTGTCAATCATACAAGGGAACTTTGATGTGTTTTCCTTAAGCCAGTTAAATGAACTTAAAGATATCTTATCATATGAGTTTTCCTTTCCTTACTTGACCTCAGACTGAGTATATCATAAAATCAGTTTCATAAACGATTTTAAGTATAGAATCTTTTAAACAGCCAGCAGGTGCTATGAACATGTTCACTGAATTTACCTTTTTCTATCACTGTTAAACTTCATCAATTGTAAGATCTATTAGGTCTCTCAGGCTAATTTGTAAAACAGAACAGAACCAACAAGTGAAATTTTGTGTCTCTTTGTGAAGAAATCTGATCAGTTAAGGAGTGAATCTATTTTGGGGTCTTGTGTCCATTCTTTCCCCATTTTTCCCTGGCTTCAAATGCCAGTCTTGGCAAAAATGAGAAAGAAATTTCTGACTTCCCAGAATGGCCTGTAGACTAACTGAGCTTAAGTTGCTTTGTACTGTAACTTGAATCCCCAAAACAAATATTTGTTAGATCATTTCATTCTGGCTAATGGCAACAAGCCAGCCATTTACCAGAAGTAACTCAAAACTCTACTTCAAAGTCAAGGAGATAATTTAGTAGGACTGGAGAGTAGTTTTGCTGGGGAGTCTGAAACTTCAAAATGCATATTTTGCTTTATGCAAGTTGATATTTATTATGGATTTTATGTCTTTAGTGTTCAATCTTTAATAATTGTTGCATTATTCTATGTGGACACATAAAGCCAGTATAAGCCTGGAGTTTTAATATAAGTAACTCTATGGACTCATATGTCTTACAGTTTTTGAAGTACACAGTTTCTCCCGTAGAATCATAGATGTGTTATTGCAAAGTCTTTGATGTGAAAAATCACACACTTAGTATACCACGGCATATGGGAAAAGGAGTGTCGGGGAGATCACTCAAAACCTAAGGAACATTTTAACCAGAACACTAACAACAATAATTTTAATCTTGAGTTCAAAATTTAGGATATAAAATATTCTTAGACTATAGTTAGATAAACTATTAATGCAATTGGGAGCTCTGGTGGCATAGTGCCTAAGGCATTTGACTGCTAACCAGAAGGCCAGCAGTTCAAACCCACCAGCCCCTCCTTGGAAGGAAGGTTGGGCAATCTACTTCTGTAGTGAGACCACCTCGGAAACCCAAGGAGGGATTGCTATGAGTCGAATCTGGCTTGATGGCAGTGAGTTTGTTATTATTATTATTATTAATGCAATTACAACATGGCTTTCATACCTAGTGTTACAGTTCCTTCATCCTTGGCAATTTTATACCCTGTGGCTCCTCCTTCCTTCTTTAAGATGTGTTGTTATTGTTGTGTGCTGTCAAATCAATTCCAATTTGAAGTAACCCTATTGGACAGAGTAGAACTTCCCTACACTGTTTCCTAAGCTGGAGTCTTTATAGGAGTAGATCCCCAGGTCTTTTCTCCCATGGAGCTGCTGAGTGGGTTCAAAGAGCTGACCTTGCACTTAGCAGACAAGGGTTTTGCACCACCAGGGTTCCTTCTGCAAGATATAGACCCTTGAATACATTTGCTCCTAATAGTGACCAGTTGTGTCAATATTAAAAGTATGTTTCAGGGATGGACATCATCGTTTTTTTTTTAAACTATGGAAATGTCTTTGCATCCCCTTCTTCAGGTAGTTTAATATCGTAGGAAATGTAATGATTCTTGAAGTCACTAAATCAACTACTTTTTATACTGGAAGGCACTTCTCCAAGATTTTTTTTCCCCCTTAGGGTCTTGAAATATCTCCAAGGCTTTCTCTTTTATGTGAGATAACTTGCCCCTGATCATTTTAAAATATTAACATGCTGGGAAAAGTGCTAAGGAACCAACCTGGCTCCAACATTATATTGCTATCATTCCCTCATTTACCTAATGTGGATAAGCTAGTCTGCATTATTAAACATGCATTGTAGCAAAACAGATTGTACATAAAAACCATCCTCCTCAAGCCTCAGCCTACATGCAGAAAATTTGCTGTTATTCATCAAATCCTAAATTCAACACCGACTTACTTGGTGAGGTTAGTAAACTTTTCTAAGCCTCAGACTTTTTCATCTCAAAAACAAGCATAATTATAATTTCTATCTTAGAGGACTACTGAGAGAGTAAAATTAGATAAAATGATACCTATAAAGTATTTGCACATAAACCCATTGATGTAAAATCAATTCCAACTCATAACGACCCTGTAGAACAGAGTAGAACTGCCCCCATAGGGTTTCCAAGGCTGTAAACTTTACAGAAGCAGACTGTCACTTCTTTTGACCATGGTTTGATCTGCCAACTTTTCGGTTAACAGCCAACTGCTTTAACTATGGGGGCTCTGGTGACATAGTGCCTCAGGCACTTGACTGCTAACCAGAAGGTTGGTGGTTCAAACCCACAAGCCACTCCTCAGAAGGAAGGTTGGACAATCTACTTTCGTAGTGATACTGTCTCAGAAACCAAAGGAGAGGTCTTGGGGCTCTAATACACGTAGTCAGTTAATAAAAGTTTTTATCAAAAAAATAATTTAAGAGTTTTGCTATCTACCATATCCGATCATAGCTCTATTACTCACCTGATTTGTGACACTGGTCAATTTATTTTGTTCTTCTAAATTTAATGTTTCTTATATACACAACACAGAAAATCACATCTATTTTGAAGAGTTGTTTGAAGTCTACAATCAGGCTATTATGTTAAACAGCTCCCTTCCCCACTAGTTCCCTGTGGTGTAAGAGCTATTCTTGTAGACCTGGGAGCCAATGAGCATTGTCAGAGCCTATGTTCCAGAGCTCTGTGCTGCAGGCCTAAACTGTGAGGAGTCAGTGGGATGATGGAACACATTACCCCAATCCCAACTACTACTGTATGGAAAATCTGGAAAGGGCAGCTGAAGAGTCAGTTCCCCTTGCCAAGGAGAACTGTTCTGGTTTGCTTTGCAGATGAGTAGCAACTCCCATCTCCCCTAGATTCCTAAGGCCCAAGGGATATTCTGGGTATATTCAGCAGCCTGTACATATTGGTACATCCCATACCTTGGCTGTGAAGGATTTGTACTGGGCAGTTATGGCAGCCAGGCTGCAGCACAATTGCCTCTAACATGCATGCACACACGCGCACACACACACACACACACACACTTACACACAGTTCTGTCTCTATAGGGTGCACCCAGGTGGGACAGTGTGAATATCAGTTTCCTTATACCCAGTTTCTGCTATAGAGTCTTAAGTTCTTTCCAGAGAAGCTACCCTGAAAATTTGATAATATCCTGTTACTGCCAAGAGATCAGAGTCTGGAACAGTTTTCCCCTTGGGTATGCTGAAAAGCTATAGAACCATTGGCTAGAAATTAGTGGAGGCTGATAACTGGGCATGATAATAAGAAACAGTAGCTAGAAGATTAATGGGGTGATCAGAAAAAGAAAAAGCCCAAGAGAAGTTGACTGAAAGTAGATTCATTCCTGGTAGACAGAAAGGCTGTGTGTAAAAATACAATGCTGATCACTCTAAGGAGCGAAATCAGAAGTTTAGCACTGCATCAACAACTGACTTCACTGAAATAATCTAGCCAATCACTGATCAAGAGTATTTGAAATAGAGCACTTGGCATGAGTAAAATGCCTAATTTAGGATTTGAGACTAGACTCCATTCCTGCTTCTGCTAAGGAAATCTTTCCTCTGTGATCATGCAGATGGAGGATGTCATATCTTGTTCCCAGAGGGAGTTGGGACGCAAAAGATTGTATGAAATGCCCTTATACAGTATGTTCTCAGAAAATATGTTATTTTCAAATAACTTACCATATTAAAACAATGCAGCTTGACTTCTGGGTAATGTTCTTAAGAAATGCCTGCAATATACATTCTCAACAAACCTATGTCTTAAGATAAGTTAAT
>NW_006921867.1:3419465-3426185 GCF_000298275.1 Orycteropus afer afer
AAAAATTAATTAATTAATTAATTAATTAAAAAATAATAATAATATCAAGCAAACAAATAACAACTTACTCCGAGAGGGGATAAGAGGGTATCAGTATCCTGAGTTGTTACAATACATTACCTAAAATGTCCAGTATTCAACAACAGAAAAAAAAAAAGTCATGCAAAGAAACAAGAGAGTGTGATCAATATGTAAGAAGAAACATGAGCAATAGGAACTTCTTTGAGGGAGCCCAGATGATAGAATTAGTAAGCAGAAATTTCAACACTGCTATCATAAATATGTTCAAAAACAGAAGGAAAACATAATATAAGAATTAAAAGAAAATATGCCAATGTCTCATCAAATCAAGAATATCAATAAAATGATATAAATATAAAAAAAGAACCAAATGTAAATTCTGGAGTTGAAAAGTAAAAGTAACTGAAGTGGAATAATCACTAGAGTTGGCACGACAACAGAGCTGAGCTGGCCAAAGAATTAGCAAATTTAACATTGATCAAATATATTGGGGTAGACAGAATAATGGCCCACCAAATATGTTCACGAAGTAATCCCCAGAGCCTATTGTCATGTTACCTAACATGGCAAAAGGGAATTTATAGATATTGTTAAGTTAAAGACTTGATATAGGGATATAGTTTAGTATTATTTGGGGTCCAAATGAAATCACAAGCATCCTTATAAAAAAAAAAAAGTAGTAGGAGGGACAGAGTTAGGAAGGAGATGTGAGAACAGCAGCAGAGGCTGCACTGATCCAGGTCTAGAAGCCAAAAGAGTGCAGGCAGACTCTAGAAGCTGGAAAAAGCAAGGAAACCTATTTTCTCCTAGAACCTCCAGAAAGATTGTAACATGTCAGTCGGCTCATTTTAGCCCAGTGTTTTGGACTTGTGACCTCCAGAACTATAAGATAATAAATCTGGGTCACTTTAAGCATTACATTTGTGATAATTTGTTGCACCAGTAATAGGAAACCAATACAGAGTTTATGCAATCTGAAGTACAGAGAGGAAAAAGAAGGACTAAAATTGAACAGAGCCTCAAAGACATGTGGGGTACCATGAAGCCCATGAACATATGTGTAAGGGAAGTATAAGGAGAAGAGAGAAAAGAACATAATATTTAAGAATATAATGGTTTAAGACTTCCCAAATACATTGAAAAGCATTAAACATCCCAGAAGATGTATGAACTCCAAACAGGATAAACCCAGGGAAAATCTACCCATGCTTATTCAGCATGCTTCAAGGAGAAAAAAAAAAATGTCAACAAAGAATCTTGTATCAAGCAGAACTAACATACAAAAATGAACATAAAATAAAGACATTATCAGATAAGCAAAACTGAGAGAATTCATTACTAGCACACCTGCCCTAACAAGACATACTAAAAGAATTTCTTCAGGCTAAAAGTCATTGATACCAGACAGTGATCGGTATCAACAACAAGAAAATAATAATAATAATAATAATTAAAAAAAAAAAATGCTAGTAAAGTAATTATGTAGGTAAGTAGAAAAGACAGTATAATTGCACACACTTATTTCATTCTACTAACTAATTTAAAAGCCATTTCAAAAAATGGTATATTTATGATTTTATTATTGGATATATAACATTTAAAAATGTAATATATTTGACATGAAAACACAGAGGAAGAAGGTGGGACAAAACTCTGTTGGAATAGGGAAATGGTAACAGATAAACACTAGAGTCCAAAATAAAACAGGAAGAGAATCACAAATGGTAAATAAGATTAATATAACAAACTATGAATGTACACTCTCCTTTATTCTCTCAGCTTCTTTAAAATATATGACATTATATAAAGTAACAATGATTGCAGTGCACTGCTGGTTTTGTAACATGTACAATGTAATATATATAACAATGATATCACACAATGGGGGTTAGGAAATAGAGCTCTATAGGAGTAAAGTTTCTATGCTCAGTGGATCAAGTGAATATGCTTAAATAAATTTTGATAAATTATCATTCATATTGTAAGTTCTACAATAAAGAAAATAAATTTTAAAATCTAGCTAAAAGTCATTAAATGAGTTAAATTGTTGTACTATAAGACATATACACTTAAGCCAAAAGTTTACAGTTTCTTTTGGCTTATTTGGGAAATAAAAGGACATGACACATTTGGAAAACAAAAAGAAAAATGGCATATGTGAGTAAAGCCATATCAATAATAATATTGAATGTGAATGGATTAAACAATAAAATCAAAAGTCAATGATTATTTTAGGGGATCGAATGTAAAAAACAATATTCATATATATTGCCTACAGGACACAAACTTTAAATTCAACTGCATAAATAGGTTGATCATAAAAGGATGTAAAAGTTGTCCCATGCTAATAGCAACCATAGAAGCTCTGGTAGTGTAGTGCCTAAGGCACTTGACTGCTAACCAGAAGGCTGGTGGTTCAAACCTACCAGCCACTCCTTAGAAGGGAGGTTGGACAATCTACTTCTGTAGTGATACCACCTTGGAAACCCAAGGAGGGGTCACTATGAGTCAAGTCCAACTCGACAGCACATAACAACAACAGCAACCATAGCAGAGTTGGAGTAATTAAAATAATAACAGACAAAGCAGACTTAAACACAAACAAAGAAAATTGCTAGAGATAAACAGGTCCATTTTATAATTATAAAAGTGTATTCATAAGCTGTAACAATTATAAATCTATATGAACCTAATGAAAAGCTCCAAAATATTGAAGCCAAAACTGAATTGAAAGGAGAAATGGACAAATCAATAGTAATACTTGAAAAATTCAATGCCCCTCTTTAAGAATGGCTAGATCAACTGCTGTGGTTAGGTGCTAATGACTTGGCTCTGACTCATAGTGACCCTATGCACAACAGAACAAAACCCTGCCCCGTCCTGCACCATACTCACTATCCTTGCCATGCTTGAGCCCATCATTGCAACCACTGTGTCAATAAATCTCATTGAGGGTCTTCCCCTCCTTCACTGACCCTCTGCTTTACCAAGCATGATATCATTTTCCAGGGACTGGTCCCTTCTGACAACATGACTAAAGTTTGTGAGACGAAGTCTGGCCACTCTTGCTTCTAAAGAGCATTCTGGCTGTGCTTCTTCTAGGACAGCTTTGTTTGTTCTTTGAGTAGTATATAAAACCAAATCCACTGCAATTGAGTTGTTGCTGACTCATAATGACCACATTAGATTTCCAAGGCTGTAAATATTTATGGAAGTAGATTGCCTCATCTTCCTCCCGCAGAGCTGCTTGTGGTGGGTTTGAACCACTGACCTTATTAGCAGCAAAATGCCTTACCCACTACACCACCTGAGCTCCTTAGAAGTGTATGGTACATTCAATATTCTTTGCTAACACCCCAATTCAAATACATCAAATTCTACAGTCTTCCTTATTCATTGTCCAGGTTTCACATGCATAAGAGACAATTGTAAATACTATGGGTTGGATAAGGCACACCTTAGTCTTCCAAATGACATCTTTGCTACTCAAAACTTTAAAGAGGTCTTTTGCAACAGATTTTCATAGTACAATATGTTGTCCGGTTTCTTGACTACTGCTTCCATGGGCATTGATTGTGGATCCAAGTAAAACAAAATCCCTGACAACTTCAATCTTTTCTGCATTTATCATGATGTTGCTTGTTGGTCCAAGTTGTGAGGATTTTTGCTTTCTTTATGTTGAGGTGTAATCCATTCTGAAGACTGTAGTCATTGATCTTCATCAGTAAGTGCTTCATGTCATGTTCACTTTCAGCAAGCAAGGCTGTGTCATCTTCATATCGCAGGTTGTTAATGAGTCTTCCTCCAATCCTGATGCCATGTTCTTCTTCATTTAGTTCAGCTTCTCAGATTATTTGGTCAGCATACAGAATGAATAAGTATGCCCAAAGGATGCACACATCTGACACACACCTTTCCTGATTTTAAACCATTCAGTATCCCTTTGTTCTGTTTGAATGACTCCCTTTTTGTCTTGTACAGGTTCCACATGAGTGAAAGTAATTGTTCTGGAATTCCCATTCTTTGCAATGTTATCCATCATTTGTTATGATCCATACAGTCAAATGACTTTTCATAGTCAATGAAACACAGGTAAACATCTTTCTTGTATCTTTGCTTTCAGCCAAGATCCATCTGACATCAGCTATGATATCCCATGTTATATACCCTCTGCTGAATCCAGCTTGAACTTCTGGCACTTCCCTAATGATGTACTGCTGCAACTGTTTTTGAAATACATTGAGCAAAATTTTACCTGCATGTGACGTTAATGATACTGTTCAAAAATTTCTGCATTCTATTGGATCACCTTTCTTTGGAATGGGCGCAAATGTGGATCTCTTACAGTATGTTGTCCACATAGCTGTCTTCCAAATTTATTGGCATAAACAAGAGAGTGCCTCCACTGCTGCATCCATTTGTTGAAACATCTCAATGGGTATTCCATCAGTTCCTGGAGCCTTTTTTTTTTTCTTCCCCCACAATTCTTTCACTGTAGCTAGGACTTCTTCCTTCAATAACATGATCATACATTATCTCCTGAAATGGTTGGACATCAACCAATTCCTTTTGGTAGTGACCTTGTGTATTCCTTCCATTTTATGTTGACAATTCTCATATTTTATTCACTATTTTGCCCATACAATCCTTCAATATTGCAACCTAAGGCTTGAATTTTTCTTCAGTTCTTTAAGCTTGAAAAAATGTCAAGTTTTTCTTCCTTTTTGGTTTTCTAATTCTAGGTCTTTGCACATTTCATTATAGTACTTTATTTGTCTTCTCAAGCCACCCTTTGAAATCTTCTTTTCAGATCTTCCCCCCCCCCCATCATTTCTTCCATTCACATTAGCTACTTCAAGAGCAAGTTTCAGAGTCTAAATCAACTGTTGTTGTTGTTATGTGCCATCAAGTCGGACCCCTCCTTGGGTTTCATAGTGACCCCTCCTTGGGTTTCTGAGGTAGTATCACTACAGAAGTAGATTGCCCCATCTTCCTTCCGAGGAGTGGCTGGTGGATTTGAACCGCCAGCCTTCTGGTTAGCAGTCAAGTGCCTTAGCCACTATGCTACCTAACACTGTATATATACTAACTAGGCTCAACAAACATCTATAGCACCTTACATCCTAAAATGGAAAAACTCACATTCTTCTCAAGTGTACATAGAACATTCTCCAAAATAGATCATATGCTGGACCATAGCACAAGTTTCAATGAATTTTAAAGTATTGAAATGATATAAAATATGTGACCAAGGAGCTCTGGTGGTGTAGTGCCTAAGACATTTGACTGCTAACCAGAAGGTTGGTGGTTCAAACCCATTAGCCACTCTGCAGAAGGAAAACTGGGCAATCTACTTCCATACAGATTTACCACTTCAGAAACCCAATGGGAGTTGCTATGAGTAGGAATCAACTCACTAGCAGTGAGTTTGGTTTTTTGGTTTGGATATGACCAAAATTGAATTAATACAGAAATCAACAACAAAAGGAATTTGGAAAATTCACAAAGATGTAGGAGATATACAACATAGTCCTAATTACCAATGAGTCAAATTAAAAATATTAAGAGAAATTAGAAAATACTTTAGATGAATGAAAATGAAAACACAGAATACTAAAACAGGAGAAGAACTAAAGCAGTGCTTAGTGAGAAATCTGTAACCGTAAATGCCTATAGTAAAAAAAAAAAAAAAATGTATTACAAGTGAGAATGAAAAATGGTGCAGTTACATTGGAAAACGTGTGGTAGTTTCTCAAAATTATGAAATTGAGTTATCATATGACCCAGAAATTCTACTCCTAAGTATATAACCATGAGAAAAATAAGGTCTATAACCAAACAAAGCCTATACAGGAATATTCATAGCAACATTATTCATATTAGCCCAAAAGTGGAAACAACCCAATTATCTATTAACTGATAAATGGATAAGCTAAATGTATCATATTCAATGTTTCTTAAACATACTCAGATGAGATGCCTATATCTTCTTAACTTAAAGTGGTAAAAACATAGAATAAAACTCATAGGATACATAATTTAATGTGTTTGTATAGTTAATATACATTTTGAAGGCAAATGACTTTTTAAAAAACCTATGTCAAAATTAAAGGAGGAATTTGATTAGTTATCACTGATTCTTAAGGAGCTCTGGTGGTGCAGTGGTTAAACTATCCAGCTGCTAACCAAAAGTCAGTGGTTTGAACCCACCAGCTGATCTGTGGGAGAAAGATGAGACAGTCTGTGTACATAAAAATTACAGCCTTGGAAATCCTATGGGGCAGTCCTACTCTGTGTTAGGGAGTCAGTATGAGTTGGAATCAACTCAATGGTAGTGGGTATCACCAAAGAATTATGCTTCGTAGCATATATTTTACTTTTATATTGGTTTTAAAAATGATGTCTGATGCAATGGGAATTGTACTACTGGGGGGAGGGGCCAACACCACCACCACCAACAACAAAACAAGACTTGTTTTCTCTTCATACATAACACTAACCTGGATGGAGAAGGATCCATACTTAATTTGTAATTTCATTTTTCTCCCCATCATATTTAAGAAAGAACAGAGGTCAGTGGCTAGGTATACAATGGTCAAGGGCAGAAAACTTGAGAAGCCTGGAAAAACCGGGCAGTCCTGTCAAGTCCAGGCTCTCACAGATTTCACTCTATGTGTTGGAGTCTGACCCTTATCCCTG
>NW_006921867.1:3426565-3430482 GCF_000298275.1 Orycteropus afer afer
CAACAGTGAGTGTCCCTCACAGTGTCTCACTCAGCAATGCATGTCTCTTGCGTCTCTTTCCCAGCAGCACGTGTCTCTTTCAGGAGCGTGTGTCTCTTTCAGCAGCACGTCTTCCTCAACCAGCAGTCAGAGAGAGACTTCTTCTGCCTCTAGGAGGCCTCCTTTTGAGTCTGGCCAAGTGGCCAAACTAGCCAATCGTAACATCAGAATTCTAAGCACCTGAGAGAACGTGAACTTCCCAGAACATGGCTTTGTGCCACTCCCAACAAAAATACCCCAGGTGGATAACTTTTACAATCAGGAGCTCCTCAGCTGCTCACAGCAAATTCCACCACAGAGTTTACAAAGACATATGGCTAGAAAAGCCACACTAAGTAATTTACTACACCGCAGGTACACAGGCAGTCCCTGGGTTATGAATGAGATCCATTCCTGTGTCTTTATGTGGAATTTGTGTGTGAGTTAGAACAGGTGCATGTGATTCTTATTTAGACTTGATTTAAAAGCTGTGCATGTAGTAAATGAAGGTGATTGTGATGAAGGGTTTGTTTGGCTTAGGGGCTGGCTTAAGGAGTTCTGGTGGTGTAGTGGGTAAGGCATTTGGCTATTAACCAGAATCGGAAGCTCAAATCAAACAGCTGCTCAATGGGAGGAATACGCGGCAATCTATTTCTGTAAAGATTTACAGCCCTGGAAACTCAATGGGGATCGCTGTGAATTGGATTTGACTCAATGGCAATGGGTCATTCTGTTTTTTTTTTCTTAGGTGTTGGTTCAATTGTTTCAAAGTGAAGGCAAATTTATATTACATTAAAGGGCAAGTAGGAGTTGTCTGTAATTCAGACATTCATAACCTGGGGACTACCTGTAATTGAATATTATTTGTCAGAATAATAATGAAGTATTATGACATGTTACAATATGAATGAATAGAGAAAGTATTATGCTACGTGAAAATAAACAGTTACAGAAGTCCACACATTGTATGATTCCACTTATATGAAATGTCCAGGAAAAGAAAATTTATAGAGACAGAAAGTAAATTAGTAGCTGCCTAATACTGGAAATGGGAAGAGGAGTGGAGAGCTAAATGGGTATGAATTTTCTTTTTAAGTTAATAAAATGTTCTAAGACTACGTTGTGGTGATGGCTGTACAACTCTGTGAAAATAGTAAAAAAAATTGAATTATATACTTGAAATGAATGGATGTTAATGTATGCAGATTATATCTCAATAAGCTTTTAAAAATATACCCTGGCATTTTATACACTCTCTTTTGCTCTCAAACTAACCCGCTTCCTTTGGATCAAGGACATTGGGGATATGTTAACTTGAACTACTGTGTGTGATAGTTGGAGCTGTGTGTCAACTTGACTGGACCACAATTCTGTGTGGTTTAAGCATTTGTGATGTGGGTTGTTCCAATGATGGGATCAGATGTATATGTCTTGAGCAACCAATCCATTGAAAGAGAGTTTCCCTAGGGGTGTGGCCTGCTTCCAGTATATTTATGGACATCCTGGGAGAAGAGACACTCTTCTGCGGATCTGGATTCTGTTGTGCTGCCTACAACGGTCCGTGAGTGAACAATCCATCATTTGGCCTGGAGATCTTGGATTCGCCATTCGTTGGAGTCAACAGCCAGTATACTACCTGCCAACCTTGAGCTCCTCAGCCCCTGCAGCTGCATGAGTCGGGAAAAGCCTCCAGCTTGATGTTTGATCCAAGAACTTGGGACTTGCCAGCTTCTATAAGTGTGTGAGCCATTTTCCTAAGATAAATTTCTCTTTCTCTGTATGTATAAGCTTTACTTGTTTTATTTCTCTAGAGGACCCAGTCTAACACACTTTGGATCTACGAATCACATGTAGCAATTTAAATTAAAATTGCATAAAAATTGAAAACCCAGTTCCTCAGCAGTGCTAGTCACATTGTAGTGGCTGAATAGCCAGAGTATTTAGTTGGTATCTTCTTGGGCAGGGCACATATAGAACACCTCTGCCATCATGGAAAGTTCGGCACAGAGGTGCTTTGGATGATTTTCTTCGATTACTGCAGTCTTGCCCCAATCCAATTTTGACTGCTGAGGCCAGTTTTAGGAAGCTGTAAATACTTCATTTCCCACTTCTTGTACTGAAATAGGCCATTGTTGCTTTGTTTCCACTTTTCTTATAATGTTTGTGTTACTGAGGCTTTCTCTTCAAGTGTAAGAATGCTTGCTTGCTGGTGGAAATGAAGACAACAATGAAGAAATCCAAAGATGGGAAAGCCAGCTTTTTGTCATTGTGGGAAAGAGGTAGGATAGGGTGGACATACAGAAAAGACACTGTGAGAAAATGGCTCTGAGAAGAACCAATTGGGTTTGTTGTATTTAACTCTTCAGTTTGTGTAAATGTTTTCAGAATGTGGAGGCAACGAGATGTAATGTAAACAGAAGATAGAAAACAGATAACTTGGATTTTTCTTTCCTTTTACCTAATAATTTTTGGTGGCTTATTCTCAACTGGAGATACCCATACAAGCTTACTTGTCCAGAGAGGGAGAGTAAAATTTCATAGATAGAGTTTTATTTTTTTTTTTCTTCCTTGTTAACAATGAGTTTATTGTAGAAAATTTGGGAAATGAAGAGAAGCATAGGAAAGAAAATAATGATGATAGGAGTTCTGGTGGCATAGTGCCTAAGGCACTTGACCTTTACAACTAAAATCAAACATTTACAACTAGAAACAATTGTGTGGCTGTGTTTACAAGTCATTATAGTTTTTAAACATATAATGCCCATAACTTTTCAAATGGTCCTTTTGGAAAATCAATTTTATATAAAGGATCTTCAGAGTTTGTAGTGGTATATGACATCCTATCATAAATGGATTCTTAGAATTTATTTGTTTCAGTCATATCATAGAAAACATTTATTCACAGCTCTTTTAAGTAGGCTTCATTAAATGCATTGACTCTCAAAAGCCAAAATGAATTCCAAACATTTTTCTTACCATGTTCAGTTCAAAGGATTGCAAGGACCTTTCAGTTCTAGGTTGTAAATTCAAATGTGATTCTAGTCGATATTTGACAGCTGTATCACAACCTGCACTCCAAAAGCTGTTGCACTCAATCTACCATCCAATGTTAATATGACACAAAATATAATCATATTTGACATTGCTGAAGGAAGCCGCTCTGTAGAAAGGATGAGAGAATGAGTAGCCATTTACTTCTTCTAGTGTGTGTGTGTGTCTCTCTCTATCAATCAACCTATCTATGTATCTACTCTCACACATACTACCGTTAATAGTGAAGTTTCTGGGGATGTCATGCAGGGAAATTTAGGGATATCTTAAACATACTCAAGTTGGATGCCTATATCTTAACTTTAGTGATAAAAAAAAATAAGGACTCATAGGATGCATGGATGAATTTAATGTGTTTGTAGAGTTGGTATTCATTTTGGAGCCAAATTACTTTTTTTTTTTAAAGTCTATGTCAAAATTGAAGTGGGAATTTGGGTAGCTAATAAATATTCTATTATAGAATTATGCTCTACAGCATATATTTTACTTTTATATTGTTTTTTTAAAAAATGGTGTTTCACACAATGGGAATTGTACTTCTGGGGAAAAAAAAAAAAAAAAACACCTCAAAACAAAACCAGGCTCGTTTTCTGTTTTATCCCAACACTAATTTGGATGGGAAAGGATCTGCAATGAATGATCCTCATCATATTTAGGAAAAGAGATAAGTGACTAATGTTTTTTACCACTGACATTTTTTACTTGGAAAAAGGCTTGTAATCAGCTTTTGTACTTTGTGAAAATAAATCTAGTCGTTTTTTGGTGGTGTGTATGGGTAAGTGCTAGGCTACTAACTGGATGGTTGGTGGTTCAAACCCACACAGAGACACCTGGGAAGAAAAACCTGG
>NW_006921867.1:3432198-3433611 GCF_000298275.1 Orycteropus afer afer
ATAATTATTCAAAGAAGGTTAATTTCAGATAATTGGCAGATTTACCTTTCTCCCAATACACTAAACTATTACCCATGATCACTGAAATGTAGTTATCATTTTAAAAAATGCAGAGCAGGTACTTAACTTCAGTATGCACTTAATAGCCTAGTGATAAATTACCAAAGTCACTGTGATATATAATTGCTCATATTTGTTTATGACTACATTATTATTTTGACATTGGGAGTTACTTAGGGACAAACAGAGAGATATATCTACCATCAGATTATAGTAATACTCTCTAAAGGAATTATTGGTGGGAGGCATGTGTGGTATGTTCTTAGCAAACAAATCAAGATAACTGGGAGGATCTTCTATGTTTCTTGAATCTTTTGTATTAATGCTCCATCTGGAGGCTCATCAGTGGTACTCATAATCTTTGAAAAAATTTCTGCTTGTAGTTACCAACATTACAGGGTTGATGAAAAGGTAGGGTGTCAAGCTTTAAAAAAAAAAATATATATATATATATATCTACAATTTTATTTTTGAGTTGAATAAAAAGTATATAAATGAAATAAATATTTTAAGACTGCTTGTTTATTAAAAATTAGTATGTTGTAGCTCTAAATAAGTTCTGTATTATTTTGCTTTATTTAATTCACTTGTTCCCAATGAGAAAGGTACTTCTCTAAAAGGTATACTAAGAAATTATCAGGATATTTAAGTGGGCAAGGCCAAATATGCTAGTTGTTGTTGTTGTTATGTGCCTTTGAGTCAGACCCAACTCATAACGACCGCTCCTTGGGTCTCCGAGGTGGTATCACTACGGAAGTAGATTGTGCAACCTTCCTTCTGAGGAGTGGCTGGTGGGTTTGAACTGCCAGCCTTCTGGTTAGCAGTCAAGTGCCTTAGGCACTAGCTACCAGAGAATGGCTCTACCCTTCACAGCAGGGAACTCTCTCCAACCCACATAATTTTAAAATGCCCTACACTCAAGCATTCAAGTGAGAGAGAAACCTGTGTGTGTATATCTGTCATCTATCTATATCTGTCTATCTATCTATCATCCATCTATCTATCCTTTATCTATCTATCTATCAATCGATTGATCTAATCTATCTCATACAGCCTAACTGTGCTTTTATATTGATATAAAACACTTTTGGATTATTTTAATATTCCTTGAATTTTCAATAAATCAGTGACTTTTTTACAGTCAATGAAGTTTGTACTTTGTTTCATTCAGAAGTTTATTAAGAATTCAGCATTTCAAAAATCTTGTCACTAATAGTGACAATATAAGTTGTAGTATGTGAATCACCAATATCATGTTATAATTTGGTCATCTGTTATAGATGACTGTTCTTTAAATTTTCTGTTATATGCATTTTCCTTATATTTTTATAGTACAATTAAGGATGTATATAT
>NW_006921867.1:3433756-3441318 GCF_000298275.1 Orycteropus afer afer
GCCGTCGAGTCGGCCCCGACTCATGGCGACCCCTCCTTGGGTTTCCGAGGCAGTATCACTATGGAAGTAGGATAGCCCAACCTTCTCGGAATATATATTTTAAAAATGAGAGGAATGTCTTTGTTTTTATAAATGTTGAAGAATTATGCAGTAAATGATACTAATGTCTTTACTCTCAAATGGCTCAGCAATATAAATTATGTATGTATGTATGCATGCATGTGTATGTGTCTATATGAATGTGTGTAGTTAGTGAGGGAATGGTAGATAAAGAAAATTTGGCAAAATTTTAACCACTGATGAATCTAAGTTGAAGGGATACATGAATCGTATCATTCTTATAACTCCAGATAAAAATTTCAATATAGCGCATATTATTTAAGCTACTAAATTCAGTATTTCTGGAGATATGCTCATTTGGTGAGTCAGTGTATTTTCCTTGAAGTCATGTGTTGATAAAATAGATACTAGACCCCTGATGATGACTATTCCCATTGGTAAATCGCTATTCTAGCAAATGTCTGTATGGGACGTTATGCCACAGCTGACAAGGATGCATCATACTGGAAGAAGAAGTGATGGGCCTACTTTGGGGTTCATTTACAAGGTACTTATTGTTCATTGTCATATTGAATTACTCAAATTTCAGATGTATTAGGAAGCTAACATGACATTGCCCTGGGCTTTATTTCTCAGTAATATCTCAACAATGGAAGAGCAAATTTCTGGTCTGTAACAGATTTTAAAATACATTGTGATGGACATGAGTTTACAAGTTTATGTGGATGAATATTTAGGCAGTAGCATCCCCATGAAAGTGGCAACAACTATTAAATCACAGAATACAGACAGTGGCAAAAGGGTATGAAGAGTTAATTGAACTACAACAGATTTCCTACATCAGAAAAATACAACTATTATGGAAAAAAAGAACCTAATAAGAATCTATATGGGTTATTGTGTAAGGAGCTCTGGTGGCGCAGTGGTTAAAGCAGTCAGCTGCTAAACGAAATGCCAGCTGTTAGAATCTACCAGCCCCTCCACGGTAGAAAGATGAAGCAGTTGGCTTTCTTAAAGACTGCAGCCTTGGAAATCCAATGGGGCAGGTCCACTCTGTCCTCTAGGGGTGCTGTGAGTCAGAATCTACTCTATAGCAGTGTGTTGAGTTTGGGCTGTGCTTCTGTGAAGACGACAGCCTTAGAAACACTGGGGGGCAGTTGTACTCTGTCCTACAGGGTCACTAGGGTTGGAATGGGCATGTTGGCAGTAGTGTTTCTTTTTGTTTTTCCTTTGGATAGAATGTGATCCCTGGGGAGAAGCTCCTCTGCCTGTTTTGTGCATCAAAAGAAGACTTGTGTTAGTGACCAAGTCTTTTTTCTAATGATAAATGGCTTTATTGAGATATAATGTCCATACCTTACAATTCACCTATTTAGAATGTACGATTCAATGGTGTTTAGTATGTTCAAACGGTTAAGTGCTCAAGTGGGTACTAACTGAGAGGTTGGCAGTTCAAACCCACCTAGTGGTGCCTTGGAAGTCACACCTGGTGTTCCACTTCCCAAAGGTCACAGTCCCGGAGACCTTGTGGAACACAGTCCTCCTCTGCACGCATGGGGTCCTCAGGTGTCAGAATCAGCTCAACAGCAACTAACAACCGCAGTGTATTCACAGAACTGTGCCAGCAGCCTCACAACCAATTTTAAGACATTTTTACCACCTCAACAGATGTCCCTTATCCATTAACAGTCAAGATCCATTTGCCCCCAAGTTCCCTAGGCAATTAGTAAGCTATTATCTGTCTCTGGATATTTCAAATAAATGCAATCATACCAAGAAAACAAAAGGAATTTATATTAAAGCTGTGGCACCTCCCAACTTAAAAAACCAAAGACAATGCTGATGTGATATTAAATGGTTCCATTTGTAGATTAATATCTTTCAATTAATAATTGTAATCACAATTATAGCTTAATTTCTTCAGCACTGAAACATGTGCCAGCCAGTATTCTGGGTACTTTTTATATATGATCTCATTTAACTTCCACAATACGAAACCAAACCCAACCCATGGCCATCGAGTCGGATCTGACTCATAGCAATCCCTCTATGGGTTTCCGAGGTGGTATCTCTACTGACTCATAGCAATCCCTCCGTGGGTTTCAGAGGTGGTATCTCTACAGAAGTAGATTGCCCAGTCTTCCTTCTGAAGAGTGGCTGGTAGGTTTGAACTGCCAGCCTTATGCTTAGAAGTCAAATACCTTAAGCACCACACTACCATAGCTCCTAATTTTCACCATAACCATATAAAAAATGTTGTTGTCAGTTGCCATCAAGTCATCTCTGACTCTTGGCAACTTTACGTATAACTGAACAATTATTGCCTTGTCTTTTGCCATCATCATGGTCACTGGTGCTTTCAAGTCCACTGTTATGGCTGTTGTGTCAATTCATCTCATTGAGGGTTTCCCCCGTTTTCACTAACTTTCCACTCTACCAGGCACTACTTTATATAGATGCTATTAATATCATTTTCCTTGGAATGGATTCTCCTAGAGGCAGAGATAGTAAGACAAGGATTTAAGTGGATTATTTTAGGGGAAGAGATACCACAAAGCACCAATAGGGAAGGTCTGGAGAATTGAAACAGGAAAGGAAAGAAGGAGAGTGCAAGAAGTTTTGATCAGCCAGTTACTGCTCAGGACATCACAGGCTTCATCCTGTTGGTGGTCTCTAAAGATGGTGCAGAGCAGTGCTTTTCAAACTTTGGCATGTATCAGAATCACCTGAAGGGTTTATTAAAACTAGTGCTGTAGGCCAACCACAGAGTTTTTGATTCAGTATGTCTAAGGTTGGAGCTGAGAATCTGTAACTTTTCTAACAAGTTCCCAGGTGATGATGCTGATGATGATCTGGGGGACCACATTTTGAGAACTGCTGGTAAGAACACATTTCAGAGTTATCCTACCTGAGGGATTGGAAACTATGGTGTTATATTCCAGCTCACATCCATCATTGTCTGAGGGTTGTTCCTAGGGACATTAACTTGCTAGCACTTTGGGCCATCCATGTGAGTGGGCCCAACATGAGCCCTTAAATACTGACAGACTTTTATAGTAGGACTTCATTAGTATGAACTGGAATAGTGAGTATGGAGAGGATATGGGTGGTACACCAACCTGTCTGCTAGATCCTTAGTTTACAGATGAGAAAATTGAGAAAGAAGCTGATTCACTTTCTAAAATGCTAACACTGTTAAGATTCCAGTTCAGGATTCAAATCTAAGCAGCATCAGCATCACCTGGGAACTTTTTAAAATTGTACACCCTAGAACAATTGAATCAGAAACTCTGGAAGAGAGGCCAGAAGCTCAGAAATCTGTGTTCTAACAAGCCTTCCTAGTGATTCAGTAAGGAGCTCTGGTGGGGTAGTGGTGACTTGTTGGTGATTCTAACTCACCAGCTGCTCCATGAGAGAAAGATGAGACAGCCTGCTTTCACAAAGATTTACAGCCTTGGAAACCCTATGGGGCTGTTCTACTCTCTCCTATAAGGTCACTAAGAGTTGGAATCCACTCGATGGCTGTAGATTTCCTAGTGATTCTGATGGACTCTTACGTTTGAGAACTATTACCAGTCATGTGCTCTTGTACATTATACAATGTTAATACTGTAAGTGGAATACCTCCCTGGGTGGTGCAAACCATTAATGCACTTGGTTGCTCAACTAAAGGTTGGCAGTTTGAGTCCATCAGAGGCACCATGTAAGAAAGACTTGGCAATCTACTTCTAAAACAGCAGTGACTGAAATCCCTATGGAGCATAGTTCTACTGTGACACGTACGAGGTCACCATGAGTTAGAATCAAGTTAATGGTGACTAAGTAACTGTAACTAGAGTCTTATCAGGTTTCATTTGTTTCCCCTTTTGAAATATCAAAGAGAAAATGAATGTTAACCAGTCATCATTTGTATATATGAATCTACACCTCTGTCACACCTGCCAACATAAATCTACTCATCTGTCCATTTTTCCTTTGTCTAAAAGATTTGCTCCTGACAACATGAGTGACAATTTGTTCCCTCTTGACAACCGAGTATGTCCTTTGAGAGGTTGAAGCATGTATATCTTTCCACGGAACTGCTTTTGTGATTTGGCAGCCTAATGCAATTTCATTTCCACAGTCCAGATTGCTTAACATTTTGAACCTGCATGTCCTCCTAGCATTGTTGGTGTCACCACACGTGTTTACATATTTGCATGTCCAGATCCAGAGAGAGGACTCGGATCAAGCAGGGCCTCTGTGCTGGAAGGCTGTCAATACTCCAGAATCTCCTCACTAAGGATTCTGTTTTACTATCTAATGAAAAAAATGCTGATGTTAATAAAATCACTTCATGCAATGTGTTCAGCTGGCCTACACTGACATATAATGCAGCATGCAGCCTGTGTTTCAGTCTGCTCTTCCATTAAATGTTCATTTTCCTCACTACCTGATAAATACTGTTTGCTCTTCAAAGGTTAGCAATATTTCTTTTTAAAGACTTTTCCAAACCTCCAGAGTTCATATTTTTTCCCTTATTCTCTATAACACTGTTTGCCTCTATGTATAGGGTGAATCACATTCCCTTACTATTATCTGGTTCCTTAACCCATCCAAACTATATACCCTTGACACTAAGAATCAGGTCTTATACAACTTTGAATCTGTAGAATTTGAAATGTGGCATGTAATTTAATGAATGAACAATATGAATGATGACTCTCTAAGAAGACCAAGGGTATTGTATCTGTTCTTTGATTCTAGTAGAGATAGTTGAGACATTCAAAAAGAATTGTTTATGTATTTTCTTGAAGATGTCTGGAAGTCATTCTATTAAAGAAAGGTGTTCAGGGGTCTTATAACTGCCTTATTCTGTAAATTCTTTCTAATGCAACACAACACAGCTATTAAATGACTATGTTTATTTTGGCCTCTTGGAAACTGAGAAACATCAACAACTACTTTCTCAATGTGGCAGGCAAGGCTTCAAATGAAACTGGAAAGTCTACCTTGATAGCTTGTACTGCTATCTCAGAAATTGTCAACCTTAAGCACTTGATGTGAAAAGTAATATGAAAGGTAAGACAGACCCGAGATTCTGAAGAGGCAAGTTAAAACACTCACCTAGCTATGTTTTGTCAATTTGGTGAGACATTTTGGGATAAGAACAGGTTTTTGAGGTGAAAAATGATTCATTTCATCATCCTTAGATGCTTTTTCAGTCTTTGATGTTTGTAGCAGTTTGTATTTTCCCACTCTTCCATCAAGAGATGCAGTTTATAACCCCTTCCCTGGAATTTACGTGGGATGCTGTGACTGTTTCGATGAATAGATCAAAGCAGAAGTGACACTGTGTAATTTTTGAGGCTCAGTCACAAGAGATGATACAGCATCTTCCTGGTTTTTTCTCTCAGGACACTTGACCATGCCATGAGAAAACATAGGACACATAGAGAGGCCCATGTGAAGACAAACCGAGGGCTTCATCGCTGGATGAGCACCCAGCTAACATCCAGCACAAACTTGCCTGTCATATGGGTGATACATCTTGAAGTGGCTCTTCCTACCTTGCCTCCCCTGGTCATGCCGTTACAGCAGATGGATGCCACATAGAACAGAGATGAGCCTTCTCCAACAAGCACCGCTTAAATTGCTTGTTTACACCATTAAGTTTGGAATGATTTGTTACATATCAATAGATAACTGGGACAGAGTTTAAATACAACACGCAATGCTCAAAATAAGATGATCACAGTATTGCATAGTTCTGTCTATTGGCATAGAAGAAGATGCTTTTCCACTGAGTGTCCATTTCCTTTCTCTACCTAGCAAATTCTGTTCATTCTTCACGGGCCATGATGAATATATTATTTTTAGTCTTTCGGAACCTCTGGTCAGAGTTGGTCTTTTTTCTGTGTTCCCTCTGTGTTCACTTCTGCTCACCTCTGTGTTACAGTGCATATCTTCCCCTTGTGCAGTTTTCTGGGTTTCGAACATGTTCTGAGCTACCTACCTTTGAGGCCTAGGATGTAAAAAATAGATCTCACCTGATTTGTCATGAAGTTTTTATCTTTCTGTCTTGTAATGTTTCTTATCACAACATGGGCTCCAACACTGTTGCTCCAAGGCCCTTCAGGGAAAGAAAGTAGAATAGATAGCACTTTCCCTTTGCTCAAGAGGGACATGCCTCACTTCATTCACATTTTGAAAGGAAGAACAAAGCACATAGCCCCATTAAATTATTTAAAAAAAACTCACTGCGGTGGAGTTGGTTCTGACTTATAGGAACCCCTCCTTGGGTTTCTGAGGTGGTATCTCTAAGGAAGTAGGATGCCCAATATTCCTTCCAAGGAGTGGCTGGTGGGTTTGAATCACGGGCCTTCTGGTTAGCAGGCAAGTGCCTTACCTACTATGCCACCAGAGCTCCTATTTAATTATAAGGGAGTGAGAAGTCTACCCCTTATTCAGCAGTCTTCTCCCAGCGATGACTATCTCTAACTATCTTGTGGTAAGAAGGCATGAGTATTGTATGGTCAGCTAACTAGCTTTGTTGGCAGAAAAAAATCCATCCAGGAAGGTAGGATTGAATTAGAATCCAGAATAACTCAACCTAAACCTTGTTTCCGATACTTAATAGCTAATAGCTTCTGGACAAATCTTGGCATTTATGCAGATATTTCCTCTTCTATAAACAGTTAAGTGTTTGACTGCTAACAAAAAGGTTGACAGTTTGAATTTACCCAGAGACACTTTGGAAGCAAAGCGTGGTGATCTACATCCGAAAGATCACAGCCTTGAAAACCGTATAGAATGCGATTCTCTGCAACACATATGGGTGCCATAAGTTACAACTGACTTGACGGCAACTGGTTTGTTCTTCGTTTTTTTTTTTTAAGTAAATATAATGGGAATGAAATATACTTTCTATTGGGAGTGAGAATCAAAAGCAGTGTACTTTGGAAAGGTGTTTTTTGCACATATTAGGTATTAGCTCATTCAAAGTAGGGACTTTTGTGCTTTGTATCACATTATACTCAGTACTCTGCACAGAATAGTTGCTTAATAAATTCTGAATGGATTAATGCTGTTTTTTCTGTCTTAGTTGTCTAGTGCTCCTATAACAAATACCACTAGTGGGTAGCTTTAACAAAAAGGAATTTATTTTCTCCCCGTTTAGGAGGTCAGAAGTCCCTATTCAGGGTGGTGATCCAAGGGAAAGTCTTTCTCTCTCTGTTGGTTCAAGAGGAAGGTCCCTATTTCTTGTCAGCATCTGTAGGTCTGGCATTCCTTGGCTGCTTGGTGTCTTCCTGTAGCAGGGCATCTATCTTATCCCAACTGTGCTTCTTTGCTCTCTTGCTTAATCTGCTCCTTTTTTATTTCCAAAGAGATTGACTCAAAGCACTCCCTATGCTCATCCTGTCTCATTAACATAAGAAAGAAAACTGCTTCCAAATGGGATTATAACTATAGGTGTAGTATGATTTACAAACATATTTTTTTGAGGAAAACATTTCTATTCA
>NW_006921867.1:3441596-3443639 GCF_000298275.1 Orycteropus afer afer
TTAAAGGACTCTTTTGGTTATTCACTTGGGAGATCTGGTGGCATAGTGCTTCAGGCATTTGACTGCTAATCATAAGGCTGGAGGTTCAAACCCACCAGCCACTCCTGGGAAGGAAGGTTGGGCAATCTACTTCCGTAGAGATACCACCTCAGAAAACCAAAAAGGGGTCTCTGTGAGTCAGGACTGACTGACTTGATGGCAGTGACTTGGTTTCACTTAGCTAATAAAAGGTAAAGTTGGGTTTGAGCTTCTGTCTGACTCTAGGGCCTGAGAATTTAATTCTAAGATATACTGTTCTCGAGTTTTGTCACATGGAAATAGTGATAGCTCGCTCCTCCTTTCTTTTGAATAATTGGGAGAGTGCAATAATCTTTACCAAAGTTATGAGGTGTATTAGGGATGGTGCTAAGAATCTTGGAAATTACTCTAATTTTATGAATATCGTTTTGTATTTGTTTCATTAAGCTGTATTATCTGTGTCTGAAGCTGTACAAATAATTGAAAATCATACTTTTTCAAAATCTGAAATTGAGTTACAATCCCCTTACACTGCAGTCAGATACCCTTACAAGAGTATTCAGGACATCTTTGGGGTAGATAAGCATTAAAATTATCTGCATAATCCACTTATAGGTAATTGCCATTCCACTGTGTGTGTGTGTGTATGTGTGTGTGTAGAGCTATACAGCTCTCCTCACACCAAACTGAAACTCTTTGAGGAAGAATTTATGTAACATGAAATTTCATAACCAGAGAGGATTTTTGTTGTTCTGGTTCACTTCCCTGAGGACTGCATGAGCATTCATATGAAATCATAAATCTACCCCATAAGTTTTTACAGTCTTCAGGAACTTTTTATTCTACTGCTGAGTTTTTCCTATACATTTTGAGGTTTTATTAGAGTCTTTTCTGTTCTCTTTCAGTGTAGATGGTGATAAAGGCAAAGAAAGCAAAGAACTTTAATAATCCATAATATGAACTACATTGGCTAGCGTTTGTGTATGTATTGAGGACTCTATGGCAGGTTTCCATATTTGGGGACATTAAATTTCATGTAGTGATGGAGCTCAGTGTTCTACAAACTTACAACCATCTTCAAAGCTCATGAATGGTATGTTTTTGACTCTAGGGCAACTCTCTCTGCTTCTTGGTGATGTTTTGAGGTGATTTGCTCTGGCATTCCACAGCTGTGTCTTCAGAGGATGCTAATAATCACATTGAAAGAATAAAAATGGGGCTGGAAAGCCACACCATATCCATACATAAGGTTTATGTGTTTACCAAAATCTCTTTCCTCTTTTGGAATAGCTGAAACACTTTGTTATATGGATGCTGACATTAATTGGTTGAACTTTGTGAACTTCAGAGAGCTTTTACTAGAGGGAATAGTTTTTAATACATAGTCCTGAAGTGGAAAATAGTGCATAGCTCACTTGGCAAAATGATTGACTCTGCTAATGAAGTGGTTATCAGCTGGATGACATCTTCAGTGGAACAGGGAAGTCAACGTAAGTCAGAAGGGCTGGAATAGCATGGTGCATTGGAGAGACCATTAGTATAACACATGAAGGCTATTGGGTTTAGGTGGATGGCTATTGTATGAACCGATGATGGAAAGGTAGGCAGTGACCCAATGATGAAGGTCATGTGCAGAAAATGAACTTTATAATTGAAGGCATTTGGGATTTGTAGATTAAGCATGGTCAAAAATTCTCTGAAATTTCTCTTGCTGAGATATGAAGTATAGCAGCCCCTTTAAGCGAAGGGAATACTATGACTGTTTTGACCAACATAATATAGTAGAAGTGATGGTGTACACATTTCTGGATCCAGGCTTTAAGAGACTAGAAGCTTCTACTTCCAGTCTTTTCACATAGTTATTCTTAGAATCCAGTTGCCGTGTAAGAACAACCACAAAGGAACTGTTTCAAATGCTGAGGAGCAAGGATGTCTCCTTGGGGACTAAGGTGCACCTGACACAAGCCATGATATTTCCAATCATCTTGTATGCATGTGAGAGCTGGACAATGAATAAGGAAGACC
>NW_006921867.1:3444161-3446200 GCF_000298275.1 Orycteropus afer afer
CTATAAATTTTCCTCTGAACATTGTCTTGGTTTAACCCATAAATTCTGAAACATTGTATTTTTATTTTCATTTGACTCTAAGTGTTTTCTGATTTCTTACTTGACCCATTTGTTGTATAATAGTGTGTTGTTTAATTTAGACATACTTGTATATTTTCCGATTTTCCTTGTGCTGTTAATTTTATTGTTCTTAATTTTTTTAATCAAAGTTATACATGCATGAGGCAAGAATTCCAAAATACATGAGGACTTAAAACTTTAAAAAGCATCATTGTGCTGTTCTTTGCTTCCCACCACTTTCTCCACATATCAGATCCGGCATTTTTAACTTTCTGGTTTTAGTTCTTCTGGCTGGTAGCTCTCTAACTCTAAAAGCTAGTGTCTTACTATAACTTTTTATATTATTAATTCAAACACTATCAACTCTCCTTATGCCACAAAGATAAGGATGTAATTTACACTACCTTTCACCTTCCATTCTGCCTCCTACACTTTATATTTACATTACTGATTTAGTTTTTTGTTTACCTTGGGATTGAAAAAAACACAGGAAAATAAAAACCCATAAATTTTAATTTCTTATTCCATCACTGTTGTCAGGATTTCCAATTCTCTCCCATGAGTGCTAAGGAGATTAGTGACCCTACTCTTTGTATCTCATCTCTCTCTTCTTTTCTCTCACCTTTATCTTTACTTTTATTTGTTAAAGTAAATAATGCTTATTTTTGTAACCATATTGAAACAGTCCTTCTATTTGTTTCTGTGCAGATTGTAAAATTTGAAACAAATAAATGAATTTGACTCTATAAATAAGCCTCACAATACAAGTAAGTAATGTACTAGGCTTGAAATTATCTGCATGGCCAGTATCATAACCCTTGTGCCACTTCATTGGTCCAATGGATATCTTTTCAGTTAAGTTAATCCTTTTAATGTGCTTTTTGCTTTAGTTTGCTACTATTTCATTCTAGCTTTGTTGTCAGTGCAATAGTAGCTCATAGAACCAAAGAAGAAGTATTTTCTCCTCCTCTATTGTTTGAAAAAGTTCAAGAATAATTACAGTCACTTCTTTTTATAAAAGTATGATAGACTTCCCCAGAGAAGCCATCTGGTCAAGGCCTTTTATTTACTGAGAGATTGTTGATTACTGATGCAGTTCCTTTACTTATTATAAGTTTGTTGTGATCTTCTATTTCTTCTAGAGTAAAGGTAGGGAGGTTATGTGTTTCCAGGAATTTGCCCATCACCTTTAAGGTATGTAATTTCTTGTAGTGCAATTGTTCATAGTATTCACTTATGATCCTTTTTATTTTTGTCAGATTGGTTGTCATATCACCACTTTCTCTTCTAGATTTAGATATTTGCATCTTCTTCCTCATTTTCTTTGTTAGTCTGGCTGAAGGTTTATTAATTTTATAGATCTTAAAAAAAACACTTCTAGTTTCATTGATTCTCTCTATTGTTTATTCTGTTCTTGGTTCCATTTATCTATGCTCCTACCTTTGTTATTTCCTTCCTTCTGGAAAATTTGGACTTGATTGACTCTTCTCTAGTTACTCTAGTTATAAAATTTGGTTGTTAATTTTTAGATAGTGTCTCTTCTTCTGATATAGTTATATACTGCTATAAATTTCCATCTGAACACTGCCTTCATTGTGCCATATAAGTTTTGGTATGTTGTACTTTCATACTTACTCATCAACTCTAAAGATTCTCTGATTTGTCTCTTGATTTCTTCCTTGACCCATTTGCTGTTTAATAGTGTTTTGCTTAATTTCTACATACGTGTGTATTTTCCAGTTTTCCTTCTGTTATCAATTACATATTCTGGTCCATTGTGGTTGGAGAAGATACTTTGTATGATTTCAGTCTTTTTACAATTTATTATTGAGACTTGCTTTATGACCTAACATACAAGCTACACTGGAGAATAATCCATGTGCACTGAAGAAAAATATATATCATGCTATTTTAGGTAGAGCATTCAATATGTGTCTATTAGGTCTATTTGAGGTATGTTGTTGTTGTTGTTAAGTGCC
>NW_006921867.1:3446763-3451273 GCF_000298275.1 Orycteropus afer afer
TTGGCATTGATTGTAGAACCAAGCAATGTGAATTCCTTGACAACCTCAATCTTCTCTCCATTGATTGTGATGCTGCTCATTGGTCCAGTTGTGAGGTATAGCATTATTCAAATTATGTATTTCCTTATTGATATTCTTTCTAGATTTTCTTCCATTATTGACAGTGGCTTATTATAGTTTCCAACAATTATTGTAGAACTATTTTTCCTTCCAGTTCTGTCAGTGCTTTGTGTGTGTGTGTGGGGGGGGGGGGCTTCTGACATTAGACATAGAAAGATTTATATTTGTTATATCTTCTTGAATAATTGACATTTTAGGATTATAGAATGTCCTTTTTTGTTTCTTATAAAAAGTCTTGATTTAACATCTATTTTGTCTGATATTAAAATTGCCACATCAGCTTTTGGTTACAATTTACCTGGCATATTTTCCCCATCCTTACTTTTTCAAACTATTTGTGTTTTAATACCTAAGATATGTCTCTTGTAGATACTAAACAGCTGGACAATTTTTTAAAAATCAATTCTGTCACTCTCTGGTTTACGATTGGAGTGTTTAATCCATTTACTTTCTCTGTAATTGCTAATAAAGAAGGACTTGTTCTTATTAGCTGTCATCTAGTAAGACCCTGACTCATTGGTACCCCTTGTACAATGGAATACAATGCTGCCCAGTCCTGCACCATCTCCATAATTGATTGCATATTGAATGGTCATGACCCATAGTGTTTACCATAGCTGATATCTGGAAGTAGATCATGAGGCATTTCTGTATTGTCTGTCTTAATCTGCAAACTCTGTTGACATCTGCTCAACATCACGGCAATACATAACCCATCACTGACAAATAACCAGTGGCTGTGCATGAAGTACATTGGTCAAGAATGAAACCCAGTTGTCTCAAATGGAAGGCCAATATTCTACTACTACCACAACAATGGCTCTTAAAGAAGGATTTACTCCTATCATTTTATTTTTTTTTTGTATGTGTGTTTTATATTTTCATTGTCACTAATTTCCTTCAATAATTACTTTCATCTTTAGTGTTCTTTCCCTTTTGTTATTTGCTATTCCTATATCACTCTTCTCCTTCCCATTTATTTTGTTATTCACACCTATTTCTCTTTTATACATCTTGTATCCTGTAAAATAAATTTATACTTATTTTATGCATTTTTTGTTATAATCATGAAGCATATTACAACTGCATCTACTAATCAAGAATCCCTTAAACCTGGCCCTTATACTTTCCACAAAATTACTTTTAATTTAGGTTTTATTTTTTATTTTTAGTATGTCTTTGAGTTACTATCTATTGTCCTCTCTTTTCCATCTGAAAAGGTCCTTTGAACATTTCCTGTAGGGTCAGTCTAGTGGTAATAAATTCCCACAGCTTTTGTTTAACTGGGACTCTGGTAGTGTAGTGCCTAAGTCACTTGACTGTTAACTAGAAGGTTGGTGGTTCAAACCCACCAGCCACTCCTCGGAAGGAAGATAGGGCGATCTACTTCCATAGCAATACCACCTCGGAAACCCAAGGAGGGGTTGCTATGAGTTGGGTCTGACTTGATGGCACATAACAACAACAACACCTTAATTTCACTTTTATTCTTGAAGTTTTGCCTTATATTGTATTCTTGGCTGAAAGTTATTTTCCTTTTAGCACTTTAATTATATCATACCACTCCTTCTTACCTACATGGTTTCCTAGAAGAAATCAGCAATTAATCTTAATGAAGATTCTTCCTTTGTGATAATTTGATTCCTTTTTGCTGCTTTTAAAATTCTCTCGTTATCTTTGGTTTTTAAGAGTTTGAAAATACTGTGTCTTGATATGGCTCTCTTTGTGTTTATTCTATTTGGAATTTGTTGAGTGTGTTGGATGTGCAGATTCATGTTTTTTGCTGAATTTTAACCATGGTTTCTTCAAGTATTCTTTCTAGCCCTTTCTCTCTCTTCCTTTGGGGTCTCCTATGATCCATATATTCGTCTATCACTTTGTTTCCCACAAGTCATTTAGACTCTGATCACTTTTTTTCATTATTTTTTCTTGCTGTTTCTTATTTTTGTGTTGTTAGGTGCCATTAAGTCAATTCCAACTCACAGTGGCCCTATGTACAACAGAACAAAACACTGTGATGTCCTGTACCATCCTCACAATCCTTGAGCCCATGGTTGCAGCCACTGTGTCAGTCCATCTCACTGAGGGTCTTCCTTGTCTTCTCTGACCCTCCACTGTACCCTTCTGACCACATCACAAAAGTAGATGAGATGAAGCTTGGCTATTTTCACTTCCAAGGAGCATTCTGGCTGCACTTCTTCCAGGATAGATTTGATTTTTCTTCTGTCAGTCCATAGTATTTTCAATATTCTTTACCAACAACACAATTTGGAGACATCAATTCTTTTTTGGTCTTCCTTGTTCATCGTACAGCTTTTACATGCATATGAGGTAATTGAAAATACCATGGCTCGAGTCAGGCTCACTTTATTCTCCAAAGTGATATCTTTGCTCTTCAACACTTTAAAGAGGTCTTTTGTAGCAGATTTGCCCAGTAAAATGCATCTGATTTCCTGGCTGTTGCTTGCAAGTGTGTTGACTGTGGACACAAGTAAAGTGAAGTCTATGACAACTTCAATCTTTTCTCCATTTATCATGATGTTGCTTATTGGTCAAGTTGTGAGGATTTTTGTTTTCTTTATGTTGAAGTGTAATCCATGCTAAAGACTGTAGTCTTTGATATTCATCAGTAAGTGCTTCAAGTCATCTTCATTTTCAGCAAGCAAGGTTGTGTCATCTGCATATCACAGGTTGTTAATTAGTCTTCTTCCAATACTGATCCATGATCTTCTTCATCTAGTCCAACTTCTTAAATTATTTGCTCAGCATGCATATTGAATAACTATGGTGAAAATGTGCAACCCTGACACACACCCTTCCTGATTTTAAACCATGCAGTATTCCCTTGTTCTGTTTGAAGGACAGCCTCTTGATCTATGTACAGGTTCCTCATGAGCACAATTAACTGTACTGAAATTCCCATTTGCAATGTTATCCATAATTTGTTATGATCTACAGAGTTGAATGCCTTTGCATAGTCAAAACACAGGTAAAAATCTTTTTGGTATTCTTTGCTTTCAGCTAAGATCCATCTGACATCAGCAATGATATCCCTTATTCCACATCCTCTTCTGAATTCATCTTGCATTTTTGGAAGTTCTCTATCAATATACTACTGCAACTGTCTTTGAATTGTCCTCATCAAACTTTACTGATTTGTGATATTGTTTAATAATTTCTACATTCTATCGGATCAAATTTCTTTGGAATGGGCAAAAAATGTGGATCTCTTCCAATCAGTTGGCTGGGTAGCTGTCTTCCACATTTCCTGGCATAGATGAGTAAGCATTTCCAGCACTGCATCTATTTGTTGAAACAACTCAATGGATATTCTATCAATTCCTGAAGGATTGTTTATTTCAGGACAGCTTGGACTTCTTCCTTCAGTACCATTGGTTCTTGATCATATTTTAGCTCCTGAAATGATTGAATGTTGACCAATTCATTTTTGTACAGTGACTCTATATATTCCTTCCATCTTCTTTTTATGTTTCCTGCATCATACAATATTTTGCTCATACAATCATTCAATATGGCAATTCAAGGCTGGAATTTTTTTCTTCAGTTCTTTCAGTTTGAGAAATGCTGAGCATATTCTTCCCTTTTGGTTTTCTAACTCCAGGTCTTTGCAAAATTCATTATAATGATTTACTTTGTCCCCTCAATCTGCCCTTTGAAATCTTCTGTTCAACTCTTTTATGTCATCATTTCTTCCTTTCACTTTAGCTACTTTCAAGAACAAGTTTCACAGTCTCTTCTGACATCCATTTTAATCTATTCTTCTTTCCCTTTTTAATGACCTTTTGCTTTCTTCATATATGATGCTCTTGATGTCATCCCATAACTCTTCTGGTCTTCGGTCACTGGTGTTCAATGTGTCACATCTGTTCTTCAGATGATCTGTAAATTCAAGTGGGACATACTCAAGGTCATTGTGGTAGTAATGTTTGTGTGTCAACTTGGCTGGGCCTGGTTGAGTGGCTGGGCAGCTGGTGGCAGTTATTCCCCATGGGCTGGCAATCAACTCCATGATGAGATCTACCACAAGCAGCTGAGTAGCTGCTTTGGGATGTGGTCTGCTTCCTGTATATAAAGAGAAGCCTTGGGAATGGTCTCTAGCCTTTGGCATGCTTGGACCCTGCATGTAGCCGTGTCATTGCTCAGCAGTCTGCCATGCTCTGCCAACCTTGGGACTTACAATGGAGTTAAGTTAATGGCCTGCCATGTGGTTTGGTAACATTGGGACTGTGCCTTTTTACTTGTCAACCTTGGGGTTTCTCAGCCTCAGCAGCCATCAGCTGTCTGAGTGAAGAAACACCTCTAGCTCCAGTGGGCTGGGAGCAGGAGGCAGAGCTGGACCCCAAGGTTGAGGGGCTTTCACCCAGCCCCT
>NW_006921867.1:3451613-3460519 GCF_000298275.1 Orycteropus afer afer
TATCTGCAATGAACAAGTCATTGATCTTGCAAAATTCTACCATGCAATCTCCAGCCTCATTCTATTAGAAAAAAACAAACTCACTGTCATCGAGTTGGATCCGACTCATAGCTACCCCTCTTTGGATTTCTGAGACAGTATCACTATGGAAGTAGGTTGCCCAACCTGCCTTCCGAGGAGTGGCTGGTGTGTTTGAACCACCAGCCTTCTGGTTAGCAGTCAAATGCCTTAAGCACTATAGATCATATTTCCAACCACTGGTGCTTCTTCTTTCCAACTTCTGCTTTCCAATCGCCATCAATAATCAATACATTTTGATTGCCTGTTTGGTCAATTTCAGGCTGCAGAATTTGGTAAAAATCTTCAGTTTCTTCATCATTTGCTTTGGTGGTTGGTATGGAAATTTGAATAATGCTTGTATTAACTGGTCTTCCTTGTAGGCATATGGATATTATCCTATCACTGACAGCATTGTGCTTTAGGATAGATGTTGAAAAGTTCTTTTTGACAGTGAATGTGGCATCATTCCTCTTCAATTTGCCATTCCCAATATAGTAGTCCATAGGATTGTCTGATTGAAATAGCCAATACCAGTCCATTTCAGCTCATTAATGTCTAGGATATTGATCTTTATGCATTCCATTTTCGACAATCTAATTTTCCTAGATTCAGACTTTGTACATTTCATGCCCCAGTTACTAATAAGCTATTTCTTCCCATTTTGTGTAGTGCCCCATCAGCAAATGAAATTCCTGAAAGCTTTACTCCTTCCAGCTCATTAAGGTTGACTCTACTTTGAGGAGACAGCCCTTATTCAGTTATATCTTGAGTACTCTCCAACCTGAGGGGCTCATCTTCCAGCACTATATCAGGTAATGTTCCACTGCTATTCATAGAGTTTTCTAGTAACATATCTGTTTTGGTTACCTAGTGCTGCTCTAATAGGAATATAGCACAAATGAGATGGCTTGAACAAACAGGAGTTTATTCTCTTAAAATTTTGGAGTTTAGAAGACCAAGTTCCAGGTGCCAGGCTCTAGGGGCTGGCCGAAAGCCCCTTGAACTTGGGCTTTAACTCTGCCTCTTGCTCCTGGCCCACTGCAGCTAGAGGCATTTCTTCACGCAGGCAGCTGCTAGCTGCTGAGACTGACAAGCACAGGGTTGCCACATGAAAAGACATAGTCCCAGTATTACCAAACCACATGGCAGGCCATTAATTCAAGCCCATTAAAAGTCCCAAGATCAGCAGGGCAACATGGCAGACTACTGAAAATGACTCGACTACATGCAGCGTTAAAGTGTGCATCCAATGGAGACCTTTGTCAAAGTTGCTTCTTATATACTGGAAGTAGCCCACATCCCTTTAGGGGCAGCTTCTTAGCTACTCCCATAGATTCCACCATGGAGTTAATTACCAATCTCATCATGGGGAATAACTACATCCAGCTGCCCAGCCACTCAACCAGACCCAGCCAAGTTGACAACAACCTTAATTACCACAATATCGACAGTGTTTCTATTTTTCAGAAGTGGATGGTCCGTCCTTCTTCGCAGTCTGTCTTTGCCAGGAAGCTCCACCGAAACCTGTCCACCATGGGTGACCCCACTGGCATTTTAAATTCCAGTGGCATAGCCTCCTACCTCATAGCAACATGCAAGCCAAAACAGTACGACAAACTGACAGACAAATGGTGGTGTAATGTCTTAGACTTCATAATCTCATTCGCCCTATCTTAAAGTTTGCTGATTATTTCTTCTGCCAGTTCAAATCTTCTGCTGAGCTCTCCTAGTGAGGTTTGTTTCTTTTCTTGTTGGAATTTTTAGCTCTGGTATTTCTGTTTGGTTCTTTTAAAAACATTTCTACCTCTTTAGTGATATTCTTGTTTTCTTCTTTAGTCATTGTCCTCATTTCCTTTACTTGTTTTCCTTTACTTATTTTAGTGTTTTCCTTTAATTCATTGAGCCTATATAGTACTGTTGTTTTAAAGCCTTTGTCCAATACATTAATTATCTATCCTTTCTCAGACAGTTTCTATTACTTTATTTTGGTCTTTTGCATAGGCCATCCCTTCTGTTTCTTAATGTCTGTTTCTTTCTTTTCTTTTTTTTTTTTTTAAACATGGTATTTACCTATTTCACTGTGATAACTCTGGAGATCAGCTTCTTCCCCTTCCGTAGGTTTTGCTCTTCTTTATTATTATTATTATTTTAAATAGTTGAAGTCCATAATTCTCAACTTCAACACCAGACTCCCTGCTTTGGTGCACCTGCTGTGGCCATTTCACCATTGGTAACACTGCCAGCTGTCACTACTTCACCCTTAGGGTCCCTGAGTAGGGATGCTGGCTGCACTGCTACAACATCAGATGCTCTGCCTTGGCGTGCCTAGTGTGGCCATTTCACCACTAAACTTCCTGATATGAGCACCAGTTTTGCTGCTGTGGCCCCGAACTGCCTGCCTGGGAACAGCAGCAGTGACACTTGAGCACCAGACTCCTCATCTGGTCATGTTAGCTGTTGCTGATTCACCACCATACCCCCTACCTGGGAATGACAGCTGTTGCAAATTCAACTGGCAACACTCCACCTTGAAGCACTGGCTGTAGATCCAGCACCAGAATCCCTGCATTGGTATGGCAGCTGTGCAGATTCACCATGAGATTCTTCACCTGGCAGTACTGGCTGTGGACTCCAGCACCAGACTATCCACCTGGAAATGTGAGCTGTGAAGATTTACCACAAGTCTCCCCACTGAGGAGCTCCAGCTGTGGTGCTTGAGCACTTGACTCCCTGCATGAATGTAGTAGCTGTCTTGGACTTGCTGCCAGACTCCCCACCCAGGAGCTCCAGATATCATAGTCATTTCCAGAATCTGCCTGGGAGCATTGGCAGTTGCTGTTTCACCAGTAGGCTCCCTACTTTGGATACCAACTGTCAATGTTCTACTACCACACTCTCTGCCTGAGGGTTCTGGCTATGCTACACTAACATGAAATTCCATGCCCAGGAATGCCAGTTGCTACAATCACTACAAGATGATGGTACTTTGGCAGGGAGAGGGGTGGAGCAGGGACAGATGTAGAACCTCTCCCACCACATATATGTTGCCATTTTCTTAATTCAGTGTATACACTGATGCTCGAACACTTTGACTGGTGTCCAGCATTCAAAGACAATTGATTCTACCAATTTTTGCTTGTTTTCTTCTGGATTTGTTGTGGGAGACAGTTCACTGCTGCTTATGCTGCCGTCTTACTCCACCTCCACAAAGTATATCTTATTCCCCTCATTACATCTAGAATTTAACCCAGCACATGTCCACAGTGGGAAATATTTCAGTCTTTGTGAACTTGATCAAGATTATTAAAATGTCCAAGCTACCAAATTTAGTTATATTTTGATCTAATATTTTTGGTAATCTATAAATAACCTAGAATAAATGGTTTATAGTGTATAAAAAGGCACATTGCAAACAATTTTGAGTGGCTGTTGCGTTTATGTATCATGAGTCCCTTTCCATATTGGGAAAAAAAAGAAAGGTTTTAGGATTTTTTTTAGTATGTATATATGATATGTATCTTGGGAAAAAAATGACCTTTTCTATTTCTTATTGGAGGAGCTCTGGTAGCGTAGTGCCTAAGGCACTTGACTGCTAACCAGAAGACTTGTGATTCAAACCCACCAGCCACTCCTTGGAAGGAAGATGGGGCAATCTACTTCTGTAGTGATACTGCCTCAGAAACCCAAGGAGGGAACGCTATGAGTCGGGTCTGACTCGAGGGCACATAACAACAACAACAATATTTCTTATTGGACTAAATATTTATTTATGACATTGATCGACACACTTTTTCTGTAAAGGACCAGATAGTACATACTTAGGCTTTGCAGCAACTCTGATGCAACTATTCAAAGATGTTGTTTAAGCATGAAAGTATCAGTAAGAGTACAACAATGAATTGGTGACCAATAAAATTACAGTGTTCTAATAAAACCCACAAGCCACTCCTCAGAAGGAAGGTTGGGTAATCTACTTCCGTAGTGATACTGCCTCGGCAGCCCAAGGAAGGGTCGCTATGAGTCGGGTCCAACCCGACGGCACATAACAACAACAACAAAACTTTATTTACAAAAGCAGGCTGGATTTGGCCCAATGATTATGGTTTGCCAACCCTTGATTTAAGATATAAATAAAAAAATTGTAAATTCTTAGACAAAAGGTAAACATTCAAACCTTGATATTTGGGGCTTTGTTGTACTTGGCTCAATTAAATGATGAGGAACAGCTTTTCACTTCCAACAGACAGGTCCAAACAGGTGTAATGGCCTTATTATACAAAAGATAAAAGGGATTTGAGCAAATATGATGAGTTCTGTTAGACAGATCTACAAGCTGTGACTTTAGTGGCTCATAGAAATTGTCAAGTAAATGCATATTGCCTTACATCACTCTAAGCTGACATGTTTATAATGTATCCCTCATTATTTGCATTTTTATGCTACAACATGTGTAATTTGTTTCTCTTAAAGTTTTACAGAGTTCTCCAATGAAATATCAGGTTCCTAAGGGAGGAGATCAGAAGGAAGGTTGGGCAATCTACTTCCGTAGTGGTACCGCCTCGGAAACCCAAGGAGGAGTCGCTATGAGTAGGGTCCGACTCGACAGCACATAACAACAACAACAACAAGGGAGGAGATATATTTCATTACTTTTAATAATAATTATAGTGCCAAACTAAGAGTAGCTGTTCTCACAGGCAGGTCAAAGGATTAAATTTCTGTAGGTATGTTCCATAAGGGAGCTTGGTGGTGTAGTGTTTAAGGCAGTTTCCTATTAACCAAAAATTTGGTGGTTCAAACCCACCAACCGCTCCACAGAAGAAAGATGAGGCAATATGCTTCCATAAAGAGGTACAGCCTTGGAAAGCTAATGGGGGTTGCTATGAGTCAGAATTGACTTGATGGCAGTGAGTTTGGTTTTGGGAAGTATGTTCCATCATAAGAAAGCACATTTAACATCCTGAACAGAACCTTAAAATAGGAGCTGTTGTCTCAGGGCAAATTTAGTAAACACACACACATGAATAAGTTTATTCCCCCAATTAAGAAAAAAAGCATTAAACTTATCTTCAATATGAATGATGGATCATAGCATCTATATGTTTGCAGAACTATCATCAAGCAACATTATTAAGTCCTGCTGGGCCCAGCACTGCTCAGAGCTGTGGACAAAAGAAAGAAATCTAGTGGGCCCAGGCCTGTCACTTAAGGTATTAAAATCTATTTAAAAAGATAAGACAAGTGTATATTTAAAAAAATGTAAACTGATAAACAATCATGCTAGGTACTTCTGTAGAGAGACTTCCTTGGAAACCCAAAGAGGGAGTCACTATGAGTCAGATTTGACTTGACAGCAGTGAGTTTAGTTTTGGTTTGGTAGATTATATAGTATGAAAGTGTGGTAGTTAAAGTTGTGTGTCAACTTAGCTGGGCCTGGTTGAGTGGTTGGGCAGCTGGTGGTAGTTATTCCCCATGATGAGACTGGCGATCAACTCCATGGTGGGAACTATCACAAGCAGCTAAGTAGATGCTTTAGGGATGTGGTCTGCTCCCCATATATAAGAAGTAGCTTTTGGAATGGTCTTTAGCTCATGGCACGCTTGAGCCCTGTGTGTAGCCAAGTCGTTGTTCAGCAGCCTGCCATGCTCTGCCAAGTTTTGGACTTTTAATGGACTTGAATTAACGTCTTGCTGTATTGTTTGGTACCATTGGGACTTGTCAACCTTGGGTTTGTCAGCCTCAGCAGCCAGCAGCTGTCTGAATTAATAAAAGCCTCCAACTTCAGGGAGCTGGGAGCAGGAGGCAGAGCTGAAGCCCAAGTCTGAAGGGCTTTTACCCAGGCCCTTAGAACCTGGCACTTTGAACTCGGACTTAAAGCCTTCAAAATTGTAAGAGAATAAACTCCTGTTCATTCAAGCCATCCCATTTGTGGTATATTTCTTTCAGAGCAGCACTAGATAACCAAAACAGAAAGAAAGAGTGATAAAAATTCAGGAAAGACATCTCTTGAAATTGATGGAATGCAGCAATTTCTTTGCATGAATTTATGATACTGACATAGTCAGCATCACTGTCAGGTAGGTAGGTAAATGATACTTACTAATGGAGTTCTGGTAGCATAGTGCCTAAGGCACTTGACTGCTAACCATAAGGCTGGCGGTTCAAACCCACCAGCCACTCCTCGGAAGGAAGATGGGGCAATCTACTTCCGTAGTGATACTGCCTCGGAAACCCAAGGAGGGGTCGCTGTGAGTCGGGTCTGACTTGACGGCACATAACAACAACAACAAAACTAGTAACTAGGAGGAAATCTTTCCAACCAGTGTGTCACAGCACAGAGAACCATGAATGGGCAATTGACATGACAAAAGAAGATCATCCCTCAACCCTCAAGACAGTCAGGTGGCTATAGCTACACCAAGTTGGAGAGACCTCTGTCTTCACTCTTTTTTTTTCCAGTTTTGTAATCATTTAATAAAATGATAATTCTCAATCTTGATAACAACCATCTGAGGATTTCAAAATGGAGCCTTGCGCAGAGTTGAACAGAATGTCTCATGGTCCCTCGGGTGTTCAAAACAATAATCAACATCCAACTCTCATTCATTTTCTCCTGAATAAGTAAGCATGGCCAAGGATTTGCAGTACCACCATTATCAACAACAGATCATAGAAGGCCTAACGATGTTTGGGTTCAGGCTATCCAAGGAGTATGAAGTACAATCAGGGAAAGGGTATGAGGAAGCCAGGTGGGGATTCTTGTTGGGATCAGGTTCAGTCAGTGTCCCAAAGCCTCTCTTCACATATGTTAGGTGTTTGTGTTCCTTTGCAAGTGATGGGGACTTTTATTGGTTTCCAAGTTAGCTCTAGAATGACTCCTCTAACAATGTATGTTTATTACACAGATTAAAATGTTGTTATTCTGAAATTCTTTATATGGAAAACTCTATTTCATAAGGCATTCCACATTGTCATAGAAAATATCAACATTACATTTGTCAACAACAAAAGAGCTGTTACATCTTTATATCCTTGCAAGTTTTCTGAATGATTATTTTTAAAAGGTTTTTAAAATGTCTAACCTATTTTACAAAATTTCTCATTGATTGTGGGTTGTAGGGATTTTAAGAAATGATAGTTAAAATATCATGATCAGAAATTGGTTGGAAGCATTTCAGCTCTAAAATCTGATCTCTATATAAAAAAGGTTGTGTCTCAAAAGTAAGTTTAAGCATCTTACTAACAATCTTGAATATTTATATATAGTGTTTTGCATAAAAGCCCTGTTGCCATCGAGTCGAATCCAACTCATAGAGACCTTGTAGGACAGAGTAGAACTTCCTCATTGGGTTCCCAAGGCTGTAAATCTTTAGGGAGGCAGACTGCAGCATCTTCCTCCCAGAGGGTGGCTGGTGGTTTCAAACCACCTAATTTTCGTTAGCAGCTGAGTACTTAACCACCGTATCGAATCTCTTCCCTAATATTTGTATTTATTTTTTTAAGTATGATTATATGGTGAAATGTAAAGGATGATTTTATCACGTTCCAAATATTCTTCACTTCCACTTTATCAAAATGTGCAGCACAATATTATTTTCTTCTATGTGTTCCATGAAGTTAAAGAAAATTAGATATCACTTAGTTAAAGAAAGTTAAACATTAGTTGTTAAGCTATTGAAATCATTGATTCACAGTCCTCACTTTATATACTACCTCTACCTTGAACATACTCTATGACTTAAGTTAATTAATCTTTTAGCTTTAGTTTCCTTATCATTAAAATTAGATTAATAAAAATATATAACATATGAAGTGATGATGATTAAACAAGGATATGTTTGTTTAGCACAGTTCCTGACACAGCAAACGTTCAGAATATCTTAGCTATTCTTTCATCACTGTCATTACATCATCTTATTTTTGTTATATTGATATTTTCTGGTCTAGTAGGTTGAGCACTAAATGTGATCATTTATAAACTGCTTGCCAACTCTTAGGAAGCCATTTTACTTGTGTCTTATTTTCACCTTTTCATCATTTTATCAATGAGAAAGAGAAAATCATTTTCTACTGTGACATTTCATTAACAACAACAACAAAAGTAGAAAAGGAAACACTGTTTAAAAGAAGAGATGATAAAAGAGTCATGTGAAAGAGAAGCTGTATATTTAATATCTAATTCATATTTATTTTATGATCAACTTTGCCTGGAAATAAAATTAATTATCTTTTACCATTATAAATTTCATAAATTTGCAAGCATGTAAAAGATACCACATATTTACAAATTGTTGCTCCCATCAGGAAAACATATAAATAACTACACTCATTCCTCCCTTATCAACATGGTTAGGTTCCAAAGACCAGGTCCTTAAGCAGAATTGATGCTATGTAAGGAGGAGTAGGATGAGGAGGCAGCTTCAGAGCCTGAACCCTCAGAACTACTGTGCCCTTAGCATCGATGTGTTCTGGACCCTAAGGTCCTGTCATCCCGGCTGGTGCTCATGTGGACCTAGGACTCAGCACTTGGATGAGAGGCACAGTTTGAGGCTTTGCAGTTGGGCAACCAGCAGGATTGGGAGTCAAGAAGGTCAGTGGGGGTTGTTTCAGGGCCCATGCCCCCTGCATCTGCCTGATCCATAGCCCCAGCCACCTGCTGCCACCTAGCAGGCAAGAGAGGACCCCACCAAAATTAGCACCGTGCTGCTTGTCTTGGACCATGGAGGAGTAGGAGGGGGAAGCCAACTTCTGTTGTAGCCTCCAGGCCCTGAATTACCCCTAGAAATGCCTAAGGCACTTGACTACTAACCAGAAGGCTGGCAGTTCAAACTCACCAGCCACTCCTC
>NW_006921867.1:3460732-3461289 GCF_000298275.1 Orycteropus afer afer
GAAACCTCCTCTACCTCCACCTCCTTCTGGGCCCCTACATCCACTTGTAGGCACTTCGAAGGAGGGTTCCCTCAATATCTGCCTCAATTTCCCCTTTCATAGGAAGAACTGCAAGTGTGGGACCAGCAAGAGTTCATCTGGAGAGCTGGCTGTGTCAGCTGCAAGCCTGATAAACATGTTGGCTCTGTGGTCAGGAGCTGTCTGTGGAGAGGAGACCCAAGTTAATGCATAAAATAGTTGATAGTAGATTTTTTTTACTATTGTTGTAAGTGCAAAATTTCAGATAATGAGTCAATTATCTGAAATTTAGTCAGTAAGTGAGGAATAGATATACTTTATTGTCTAAAATTAGAACAGTACTGCCTTAATTAAATAGTGTTCATTCCCATTCTCTTTTTGAGAAATAAATTCAAATACATGTTCAAGAGAAAACTGTAATTTTCATCTAATATGTTCATGTAACCCCTGTTAGCATAACTTATCCCAAAACATTTTTTTTTTAAATAAAATTTTGAATGTCATTAGAAAAGGACCCTAAGTGCTTTTGGGAAAACAGA
>NW_006921867.1:3461444-3462815 GCF_000298275.1 Orycteropus afer afer
TAATTCTAAATATGGCTTCCATTTATAAGACTATCTTAGTTATCTAATGCTGCTGTAACACAAAAATACCACAAATGGGTGGCTTTAAAGAACAGAAGTTTCTTTTCTCAGAGTTCTAGAGGCTAAAAATCCAAATTAAGGTCTCAGTCATGTTTTCTGCTTTGTTGGTAGCCCTGGGCATTTTTTGTTTTTTGGCATTCCTTAGCTTGTAGATGATACTCTTATGCTCTCTTATCCCTCATGTGTCTAGTCTGGATGTTTTAAATCTCAGAAGTGATTAGGTTTAGGATACACCCTACACTGGCATGGCCTCAGTAACATAACTAAGTAAACTCTCCATTTCCAAACAAGATCAGTTTGACAAGTATAAGGGAAAGGAATTGAACACATAGTTGTAGTGAACACAATTCAATCCACAGTAATGAGATTCACCTTTTCACCTGCAGTAATAGTAATAACAATAAAGATGGTGGGTAATGTTAATGAATCATTTAAAATTCTGTTCCCTACGCTAAATGTTTCATATATGTTGCTTTGTTTAATCATCACAACTGCTACATGAGGTCAATATGTTTCCCAATTAATAGATCAGGAACCTGAACCATAGAAGGTTGAAGTTATCTTGAAGTTCAAGATAGGATGTGAAGTTAGACCTGAATGAATTCAAGCAAGTTCTATCGAACACTAGGACATACTGCCTCTATCTACTCCTTCCTTTAGAAAAAATATTTAATAACCAGAGAAGGAACTGGAAAGTCCAATATGTTAGTGACCTAACATGGTGGTAACAAAAAATAGCACAAGTGAGTGGCTTTAAAAAATAAAAACTAATTTTCTCACACTTCAAGGGGCTAGAAGTCTAAAATCAGGGTATGGCTTTAGCATTGTTGTTGTTGTTGTTATGTGCCGTCAAGTCAGACCTGACTCATAGTGACCCCTCCTTGGATTTCCCAGGCAGTATCACTGAGGAAGTAAATTTCCCCATCTTCCTTTTGAGTAGTGGCTGGTGGGTTTGAACCACCAGCCTTCTGGTTAGCAGTCAAGTGCCTTAGGCACTAGAGAGAGGTTCTTATTTTCCATACCAGTGTATAGTAGCTACCAGAAATCCTTGGTGCTCCTGGGCATCTGTCGGATGTGTATTTGTCATCACATGGAATCCTCTGCCTGTATGTCCATGTCTTGGTGTCCATTTTGTTCTGTTTATAAGACATGTGGCATTAGGATTGGAGGCACACTCATTAATAGCCTGTGGTATGCAGATGACACAACCTTACTTGCAGAAATTGAAGAGGATTTGAAGAACTTACTGGTGAAGATGAAAGACTACAGCCTCCAGTATGGATTATACCTCAACATAAAGAAAACAACTCC
>NW_006921867.1:3468170-3470334 GCF_000298275.1 Orycteropus afer afer
CAATGACATGAGACAAAGTATATGTGAACTGCTGTATGAAAAGTGAATTTACTCTGTAAATCTTCACCCAAATCCTAATTAAAAAAAAAAAAAAAAAAAGAGCAAAGATGTCACTTTGAAGACTAAAGTGTGACTAACCCAAGCTATGGTATTTTTAATTGCCTCATATGCATAGGAAAAATGGATAATGAATAAGGAAGGGGAAAGAAAATTTGATGCATTTGAATTATAGTGTTGGTGAAGAATATTAACTATACCATGGACTACAAAGAACAGCAAATATATCTTGGATGAAGGACAGCCAGACTGCTCCTTAGAAGCAAGATAGTGAGACTTAAGTCTCATACTTTGGTCATGTTGTCATGTTTGATCATGTTGTCTCCAGTCCCTGGAGAAGGACATCATGCTCGGTAAAGTACAATGTCAGTGAAAAAGAGGAGGGCCCTCAATGAGATGGATTGATGCAGTGGCTGCAACAGTGGGCTCAAGCAAGGATAGTGAGGATGGCTCAGGGCTGGGCAGTGGTTTGTTCTGTCTCCATAAGGTTGCTATGAGTCAGATCCCACTTGAAGTCACCTAACAACAACATCAACTCAGAAGTAATTATGTTTAGGACCCATCTCACTCTGGTATGACATTATTAATATAACAAAAGAAAATCCCCCTTTCCATGTAGGGTTATGTTTATGTATAAGGGCTTAGGACATCCACATTGCTTTTGGGAGGGCACAATTTAACCCATAACACCTAATTGAAATGACCAGAGATATATGGAGTTTCATGTGAGAATAAATTATTTAATAAAAGTCTCAGTATTCTTAAAGGCATTGACTGGAATTTAACACACACTCAACTTGTTTAAAATTACTAAGAGCAGGAATAAAATGATCTGCTCTACCTGATGTCAGAGCTAAAAGCTGTCTCTAGCTTAGAAGAGTAGCCATATAGTACCCAACCTGGATACATGTCCCAATGAGTTTTATTTTATGAATTTTAAGTGCATGAGGAAAAAACTTTAAGTGTAATTCAATCAAATGCAAACATGTACTTTCCCAATGCTCTGCTGCTGGGTTAATAAAAAAATCAAGATATCACTTTTTATATTTGTAATAGATATTGAAGTATCAGAATATATTTGGATATATTAATACACTAAAATTATACTTTGGTCAATTGGCATCATACTATGATGTTGTTGTTATGTGCCGTCGAGTCGGAGCGAATTCATAGTGACCTCTCCTTCGGTTTCCGAGGTGGTATCACTATGGAAGTAGATTGTCCAACCTTCCGAGTAGTGGCTGGTGGGTGTGAACCGCCAGCCTTCTGGTTAGCAGTCAAGTGCCTTAGGCACTACATCACCAGATCTCCCGATCAGGAATATCAAGTTAAAAAGGTGACTTCAAGTATTTGCTATGAATATTAAAGTTAGTGTAATATATGGGATTTTTCTTAATTAAAGATAGTCATGATCATTTCTATGCTTGGCATTTTTTAAATTCTTGTGTACAGAAAAAAAAGAAAGAAAAATAAAAAAAAATCTGGTCTTAACGTGATTGTCACTTAACATCATACACAGAGGGTGTTTTAGTTTTTTCTTTGAGGCACGTAGAACCTGAAAATCAATTGATGTTTAAGAATATAATAGCATAAACTTCAGCTCCCTTTCCCTTGGTAGCACTTTCTTTTCGTCCTTTGTTTCATGGATTTCTTTACATAGACCTATTTAAAGCATTTGGGATTCATTCATCGTTGATGTACATGTGTAACATTGCTATTAATGGCAATCAAGACAAGAATATTCTCTCTTGTCAGATCCACAGAGAAAAGCCAAATTGCTCTGACAGCATAAGAGAGACCAGCTGTAAATTTTATATTTGCTGAAATGGTAACAGAAAAGCAAATAAAAGGGAAAAGGCCTAGTTTCTGTTCCCTTGAAACAAATCTATAGAAGTTTTAATATTTACAATGAAACTTATAGGCAAAGAAAATTCTTCATTCTCAGACTACTGATTTTTTTAAAAGAAAATAATGTGTTGTATAATTGTTTTTGAAAATATACATAACAAAGCATATACCTATTCATGGATACATGTTGTTGTTGTTGTTGTTGTTGTTGTTGTTGTTATGTGCCGTTGAGTCAGACCCGACACATAGTGACCCCTCC
>NW_006921867.1:3470634-3479279 GCF_000298275.1 Orycteropus afer afer
AACAGGGGGCAGAGTTGTGATACCTTCTTAGCCACAGTGAAATACCTTGAGGGAGTGAATCACTGGACCCAGAGGCTCAGGACCATGATAGTAGGGGACATCAAGCTTAACTAGCACAACAAACTACACAAAAACATTGTTCTAGATCCTACTTTGGTGAGTAGCGATTGGGATCTTGAAAGCTTACGAGCAGCCATCTAAGATGCAACGATTTGGCTTTCGTCATCTGTAGCAAAAAAGAATGAAGAAAAACAAAGACACATAGAAACAATTAGTCCAAGGGCTAGTGGACCGTGGGAACCACAGTCTACATGACCCTGAGACCGGAAGAACTAGATGGTGCCTGACTACCACTGGCAACCTCTTGGAAAGGGGTCAAAATAGGAGATCCTGGATAGGGTGGAAGAAAAATATGGAGCAAAACTCAAAATCATAAAAAAATACCAGACTTATTGGTCTGATAGAGACTGGAGAAACCCTGAGACTATGGCCCCTAGTTACACTTCTGACCAGGAGCTGATCTCACTCCCTTGGCTTCCAGCCAAACAATAGGCCTACAAGGTGAACAATTACGCGAGGTAGGTGCACTCCTTAGAACAATCAACCATTGGACATCAGAAGAGCACCATTTACACAGGAAGACAGTTCAGAGAGAATAGTTCAGGAATGCATAGGAAAGAAGGACACAGGGAAAAGGTAACCACAGGGAGGAAGTGGGAAAAGAGTTGTTTCTTTATGAGGATTGCAATCAATGTCATGAAACAAAATGTGCATGAACTGTTGTGTGGAGAATGCATATGCTCTGTAAACTTTCAACCAAATTTCAATCAATCAATCAATTAAAAAGTTATTTAAAAAACACCCATTCAACAATTTCTACATGTACAATTTAGTAACATTGATTGCATTCTTCAAGTATCTAAACTTTCTGGCCCTCCTTTTCCAAATTATTTATCTTCCACTGGCATAAATTCATTACCCTCCAAGCTTCCTACCTAACAATTTGAGTTGCTGTTGTCAATTTGTTCACATATAAATAGTTCTTTAAAAGAGCACAATGCTCAAGGCAAGCATTCTTTACTAATTAAGCTCAACTGTAGTTTGGTTTACAGAAGATGTCAGGAGATATTTTTAGTTTAAGGTTTCATGTTTAAACATTATCTCAAGGAAATAGTTTTGGGGTCCATCCAGCCTTTGTGGCTCTAGAAAATCTGATTTCCATAAGATTTGAAATTCTGTTGCACATTTACCCCCCTTTTGATCAGGATTCTTCTGTAGAATGTTTTATAAAATGTTCACTAATGATAACAGTGCACCATCAAGTTCTTCTGGCCTCATGGCAACTGAGGGGCAATTTACCAAACAATCCGTTTCCTTTTTCCTATTTCTGACTCTCCTTCTTCCTCTGGTGCTCTAGGTGAATAGAGACCAATTGTGATGCATTGTATGGCCACTTTCTTGCTTTTATGACCTCAGACACTTTGAAACAAACTAGGTGTTATAACAAAAGCACTAAAAATGATATTAGGACAATTACCTGGGATGTCTCATAAAACCATAACCCTAAACCTCCAAAGCAAGAAACCAAACGTGAGGTGTCTGACTGTAAATAAACAGCCTCAGCATCAACTCTTCCTTTTGTTGTTGTGATCGTAAAACTATAAAGCACAGAAAATAATATTTGGCAAGAAAGCTTTTATTTTCTGTAGAAATGTTTCTGCACTTATCTGATTTCATCAGTGGTAGATAGCATCCAAAGACTACTAATCATCTACAAGTCATAACCTTTATTCATACAAAAATTATTGAAATCCAATCCCTATCTTCACAAAATTTTCAATCTATTGGAAAGGACATTATCTAAGCACTAATAGATGCCACACAAGACAAAGAATGGGAAATGTCAGTGATGGATGCATAATGCCAAGTGTTATAAGGAGATTGTATTTCACTAGGAAGGAGGGGCCAATAATTTACTTAATCAATTTCAGCATATCCTCCTATTAAGAATGACAGCAGATGCCAGACTGAGGGCTTGATTACCAAAATCTTTTGATTCACTTTTCTTTTATGTTACCTATGTCACCAGGCAAAAACAGAAAAATCTGCTGGCAAAAAAAATTCAAGCATATCCTGTCAATAGAGATTCCTATAAATACCAAATGTTGAGTGTTAAAAAAGAAGTGATATAGACATCTTTCTGTCTCCATTCTCATACTTTCTAAGCTTACTCTACATTTTTTTCAGACATAGGCTATACATCATTTCAGGGTGGTTACAATGTTTTCTTAGAAATAATTTTGCAGTTCAAAATGATCTAATATCTTAAATTATCCTCCTTCTCCACTGTGCTCTCAAGCACATGACTTACTGCTTTCTAAATGTCAACACTTTAGAAAAAGTCCCCTTCCATTGAACATATTGTCTCAAATATACTTATTATTTGCCATAAAAGCAGGTTATTTCTTTATAAAAAAAAAAAAAAAAAAACTCACTACCGTTAATCAACATTTTACATTGTGACTCCATCACAAAACTATATGTTGCCTACACAAGGATTATGCTCACATTACTAGAATGTAATGTGATACTTGGAATGTAGGATATACTCAATAAATATTTATTGAATGAATGACTTGTCACAGCATATACATGAGTTTCACTAAATCACTACAAAATGGGACAATATTGTTACAGATTATGGGAATTTATGAAAGAAAAAAATACTTCCAGTTGCAAGAATAGATGAATAATTCATGTACCATTACTACACACTTTACAATTTGACAAAGATTCTGGAAAATAATGAGTATTTGGTCTGAGTGTGAAAATGATGGCTTGAAGGGAATACTTTAGCAGAAGTGATTGAGAAGCTGGGAGAATGGTGATCACAAATAGAGAAAACAGGGAGGTAGAAAACCAGTAGGAGATAAAACTCTCTTAGTTCAAGATAGAGGAGCTGTTGTGGAACAGCAGTTAAGGCATTTGGCTGCAAACCAAAAGGTCAGGGGTTAAACCCACTGGTTCTCTGTGGGAGAAAGGCAAGTAGTTTTCTTTTGTAAAGATTTACAGTTTTGGAAATTCTGCTTTGTTTTATAAGGTCATTATGAGTTAGAATCAACTCTTTGGCAGTGGGTTTAGTTTGGTTTAGTAGTTCAAGACATTCTTAATATGAAGTTTAGATGTGAACCTGATAGATATCTTCTTGGAGATGTCGAACAAGTAGTTAAAAATATGATATTAGTGTATGGGATGAAGTTCAATTCTGGAGATAGGGATTTAGAATTTTTTTGAGATGTGATAAAGTCATGTGACTGAATGAGGTAATCCAGAGAGGTGGAGAAGGTACAAGGAGACTAGAAACATGAAGGAAGATACATTCTCTTGATAACAGATAGGTGAAGAATAACCAAGTCCTAGAAAAATCCATTATAATGTGGGGAAGTAGATGACCACAAATAGATTGAGAGAGAAGATTCAGTGAAGTGGGAGTAGGAGCTATATTGAAAGGGCTTAATAAGTGAACATCCATTGTCAGTGACAAATTGGAAACAGGAAGTTATGCTTTCAAGTACTTACGTTGTCAAAGCGAAAAATAAAAAGCACAGGAAACTGATATATTTGTATGCATGTGTATGTGTGTGTACTTTTACATGATATTTTTGATCATTTGTTAAGAATAATTGATGAGGAATCAAAGGAAAGGAAAAAGATTAGCAATATAAAATAAAGATGGGATCATGAAGAAAGTGAAGTTCTAGAAGACATGGATAGACATGAGGTCCAGCACTGAGAGAGGAGGATTTCTGTTAGAGAAAAAGAAGAACATTATTTTGTTGAGTTAGGAAAAATAAAGGGTGATGCTAAACATTACTGACTTAACAAGAAAACTGAAGACCACATGTAGGATATCGTTCATATTTTCAGTAAGAGAATAAGGAAATAAGATAGCCAATAAAAATTCAAGTATGTAGCAACATGTTTTAGGTGTTAATGGATAGAATAGTTAGACAAGTCATTATGCATATGCTTCTGGAATATGACATAGACTGTCTTTTTTTTTATTTTTGAATCTGTGAAACCTGTGGCTTTCACCCAGAGTAGGCAATAACTGTAGTAGAAAGAAATGAATAAATGGAAGAAATACTAGTTGTTGCTATTAGGTGGTCTTGAGTTGATTCCAACTCATAGTGATCCTATATACAACAGAAGGAAACACTGTCCGGTCTTACACCATCCTCACAATCTTTGCTATGCTTGAGCCCGTTGTTGCAGGCAGCTTGTCAATCCATCTCATAGAGGGTCTTCTGCTTTTAGGGATGATCTACTTTATGAAGCATGGTATCTTTCTCCAGGGAATGGTCCCTTCTGACAACATGACTAAAGTAGGTGAGACAAAGTCTGGCCATTCTCTCCTTTACAGAGCATTCCCGTTTTACATCATCCAAGATAGATTTGTTCATTTTTCTGACAATTCATGGTATTTTCAATATTCTTTGCCAACAGCACAATTCAAATACATCATTTCTTCTTTGGTTTTTCTTATTCATTGTCCAACTTTCACATGCGTAAGAAGCGATTAAAAATACCATGGCTTGGGTCAGGTGCACCTTAGTCAAAGGGACATATTTGCTCTTTAACACTTCAAAGAAGTCTTTTGCAGTGGATTTACCCAGTGAAATTCACTGTCTGATTTCTTGATTGCTGCTTCCATAGGTGTTGATTGTGGATTGAAGTAAAATGAAATGCCTGGCACCTTCAGTCGTTTCTCCATTTATCATGATGTTGCTTATTGATCCAATTATGAGGATTTTTGTTTTCTTTATGTTGAGGCTTAATCCATACTGAAGGGTGTAGTCTTTGTTACCCTTCAGTAAGTGCTTCAAATCTTGTGGCATCTGCATATCACAGATTGTTAATGATTTTTCCTCCAATACTGATGACATGTTCTTCCTCAAATAGCCCTGCTTCTTGGATTATTTGCTCAGTCTACAGATTGAATAAATTTGGTGAAAGGATACAACTCTGACTCACACATTTCCTGATTTTAAACCACGAGGTATCCCCTTGTTCTGTTGGAACAACTGCTTCTTGGTTTATGTCTAGGTTCTTCATGAGCACAATTTTTCTGGAATTCCCATTTTTCACAATGGTATCAATAATTTGTTATGATCCACACAGTAGTCAAATGCCTTTGCATAATCAATAAAACACAAGTAAACATCTTTCTGGTATTATTTGCTTTCAACCAAGATCCATCTGACATCACCAGTGACATCCCTCATTTCATGACCTCTCCTGAATCCAGCTTGAATGCCTGGCAGTTCCCTGTCAATATACTGCTGCTGCTGTTTAATAATTTTCAGCAGCATTTTACTTGTAGGTGATAATGATATTACTGATAATTTCTGCATTCTGTTGAGTCACCTTTCTTTGGAATAGGCCAAAGAAGGATCTCTTCCAGTTGGTTGGCCAGGTAGTTGTCTTCCAAATTTCTTGGCATAAATGAGTTAGCCCCTCTAGCACTGCATCCTTTGTTGAAACACTTCAATAGGTATTCTGTCAATTCCTGGAGCCTTGTTTTTTGCCAATGTGTTCAGTGCAACTTGGATTTCTTCCTTCAATATCATCGGTTCTTGATCATATACTACCTCCTGAAATAGCTGAATGCTGACCAATTCTTTTTGGTACAGTGACTTTGTGTATTCCAAAGTCCTTCCCTTTTATTTTGATGCTTCATGCATCACTCAATACTTTGCCCATATAATCCTTCAATATTGCAACTCAAGGCTTGAAATTTTCCTTCAGTTCTTTCAGCTTGAGAAATGCTGAGCATATTCCTCCCTTTTGAAGCTCTAACTCCTGATTGTTACACATTTCATAAGAAATGCATAGCACTAAACTAATGTTGAATACATGTTTATTATGCAATATTTGTTTTGATTTCATAATTTTCATTAGCAACATTCTTTAAAAGGTAGAATTGAGCCAGAGGTGGAGAGATAAGATGGAATGGCCAGGAAGACAAAGAAATCCAGGGAGAAAGGGATGAACTTTGGTAGAATTTAGCATGAGCTTCTTACAAGAGAGTATGGCAATGACTAAAATATTAATGTAGGGTTTAAGTAAGAAGGCCACATTATGGAGAAAGAGAAAGTCAGTGAGAATGAGGGAGTAGAAGGTGTGGGATATTGGTCATAAGAAGGTATGAAAATAAATAAATATATAGTGTCAGCTCTACTGGTAAAAAGCTACAATAGCACATAAGTTTGGCAGACAATATTTCTACATACGTATTTTTTGTGTGTGCTATAAGACTGTCCATATATATACTAGAACTAATGGGGCAAAGCAATGATAGCTTCTTAACTACAGTCAAATACCCTGAGGGAATGAGTCACTGAGCTCATAGGCTTGGGACCACAGTAGTGGGAGACATCAAGCTCAATTGGCATAATATATTACACAAAAATATTTTCTCCATCCTACTTTGGTGAGGAGCAACTGACATCTTAAAAGTTTGCAAGTGGTCATCTGAGATGCATCAATGGGTCTCTCCTCATCCAGAGCGAAGAAGAATGATGAACCCCAAAGATACACTTAGTCCAAGAGTCTAGTGGATCATGAGAACCTTAGCCTACATGACCTTGAGACCAGGACTAGATGGTGTTTGGCTGCCATTGTCAACCACTCTGAAAGGGAACAAAATAGGAGATCTTATATAGAGTGGGAGAAAAATGTGGAACAAAACTCAAAATCATAAAAAAAAAAAAAAATGACCAGGATCACTGGTCTGATAGAGATGGGTGAAACCCTGAGACTGTGGCCCCTAGTCACCTTTGGGCCTGGAATTGAACTCACTCCCGTGGCTTACAGCCAAACAATAAACAGGCAAACAAGGTGAATATTTACACCAGGTAGGTACACTCCTTACAGCAATCAACCATGGAAGATTAGAAAGGCAGTTTTTGCACAGGGGAATAGCTTAGAAGGCAGGAATGCACAGGAAAGAAGGACACAGGGAAAAGGTAACTACAGGGCAAAAGTGGAAGAGAGCTGTTGCATTGTGGGGATTGCAATCAATGTCATGAAACAAAATGTGTATGAAGTATTGTATGGAGAATGTATATGCTCTGTAAACATTCACCCAAATTACAATAAATAAATAAGGTTTTTTTAAATATGAGTAGGCTAATGAATTAATGAGGAGCTCTGGTGGCATAGTGCCTAAGGCCTTTGACTACTAACCAGAAGGCTGGTGGTTCAAACCCACCAGCCACTCCTTGAGAGGAAGATTGGTCAATCTACTTCCATAGAGATACCACCTTGGAAACCCAAGGAGGGGTCGCTATAGTTAGATCCAATTCAATGGCAGTTCTGGTGGCATATTGCCTAAGGCTACCAGAAAGTTGATGTTTCAAACCTACCATCCACTCCACAGAATGGGACCATCTACTTCCATCAAGATTTACAGCTTTGGGAACCCAGTGAGCTTTTCTGTGAGTTGGAACCAACTGAATGGCAGTGAGTTTTTTGTTTTTAGCTTTTATGAGACTGATGAATTTTGATGGCATAATTATATACACAAACAACAACACACAAACACACATATACACAAGGAACTCTGGTGGCACAATGGGTAAGCACTCAGCTGCTAAACTAAAAGTTGGCAGTTTAAACTCACCCAGGGCTCCATGATCATGGGAAAAAGACCTGTGAATCTTCTCCCATAAACATTACAGCCTAAGAAACCCTATGGGGAAGTTCTCTGTTGTGTGGGGTCACTATGAGTCAAAATCAGATGGAAGGTAAATGATAAGAGAAACAATCTTGGAACATAAGGAAAAAATAGCCAAGAGTAATAGCAGATAATATAATATATAATTTAAAATAATATAACACACACACAAAATCCACTGCTGTTGAGTCAATGCCAACTCACAGCAACATTATAGGACAGAGTAGAATTGTGCCATAGGATTTCAAGGTTATACATCTTGAAGGAAGCAGGCTGCCACATCCTTCTCTCACAGAGTGGCTGGTGGGTTCAAACTACTGACCTCTTGGTTAGCATACAAATGCTTAACCACTGTTCCAGCAAAGCTGACACTACCAGGTGAAGTTTATTCCAGGAATGTAGGAACGGTCCAATATTTGAAATTTAATCAGTATGACCCATCTTATTAACAGACTAAAGAAGAAAAAGCATGTGATTATGTTAACTGTTGCATAAAAAAGCACTTGACATAATTCAATGCTCTTACTAAAAGTTATAGTAGAAGTACTTGCCAGTGAAACAAAGGAATAAGAAGAAATACAATGTATAAGGTGAATTAACAGATGATATGATTTTGTATGTGGAAAATCCCAAGGTGTTTAATAAGGAAATTTAGCTAATTTAGTTTACATTCACAAGTCAATTGCATTTCTATAATCAATAGTAAACAATTGAAAACAGAAATGTGAAAAATACCATTTACAGTAGTTCAAAAATGAAATAATTAGTATAAATATGGCAAAAATAGTATGAATATGCTGACAAACAATCAAAGAAAAGGTAAACAAATGGAGAGATGATACACTGTATTCATGGATTAGAAGATTCAATATTATTAAAATATTAATTCTCCCCAAATTGAGTCATA
>NW_006921867.1:3479379-3484742 GCF_000298275.1 Orycteropus afer afer
ATCAAGCTGATTCTAAAATGGATATTGAAATGTAAAGGATCTTGAATAACCAAAACAAGTTTGGGAAAGAATAAAGTTGGAAAATTCATGCTACTAAATTTTAAGACTTACCATAAAGCTACAGTAATCAAGAGAGTGGTTTTGGCAAAATTACATATATGAGTGCACCATAATGGAAAGTCCAGGAATATGTGCACCCACATATGCTCAATTGGATTTAATAAAGGTGCAAAAAAAATTCAGTAGAGAAAAGATAGTATTTTCAATACATGGTGCTGGTACATTTAAATATCCATATGCAAAACAATGAACCTTGATGTAAGCCAAACCTTATACAAAAATTGCCTCAATATTTTTTATAAATCCACATGGAAATCTACAAAACTTTTAGAAGAAAATCTTCATGACCTTGAATTAGGCAAAAACGTTCTAAGCATTAGCCAAAATATTCTAAGATAAGACAGCAAAAAACTTCATCCATATTTTTATAAATAACAAATTAAAATATATCAAGATTTAAAGCATGTTCTCAGTGAAAGACACTATTAAGAAAATTTGGAAGCATGCTATGGAGATGGAAAAAATATTTGCCAGTCAGTTATACAACAGAGGACTTATATAAGAAATATATCAAGAAGTCTCATGAGGAAGGAAGATGGTGTCTTACCTGTAGCCCATATGTTAATTCACTTTAGCATCTTAATGCCTGAAAAACTAGGTCCAGCAATTTGAAATGCAGATTCTGGAGCTCTGAACAGCTAATTAACTCATCGAGGGCCAAACTCAGGGCAGTAGGAGAAGACAGGAGGGAGAGACATTGTAAACAGCCAGAAAGAACAAAATAAACAAACTTGCCCTGCAGAGCACTGACCAGCAGGAGAGACAGAGCACTGGCTCCCTGGGGCAGTGGAGAGAATGCATCAGAGGACCAGAGACCACTCCACAGATCTACCTTCAGCACCTGCTTTTATTGGTAAATTTGGGACCACTGCTATGTGAGAAGGTGGCATTTGTGAGAAGTGGAGAAGAGACCCTGGGGCTCAGGGAGCCACTGAAATGGGAGCAGAGAGGAAAGCATGCCACAAGTGGGTGCACCCTGAGATGAACTCTCAGTGTGGATCAGGACAGCTATTCTAGGACAGTTTTTTGGCACAGAGGGGCCTAGAGTACAAGGTTTTTGCAGCTGTCTGAACCTGGCAGAAAGTGGCAGTCCCCAACCCACTGGGATCTTTACCAAACTTGAGCTGTGGGCCTGTGAGTAACAGTATAACGTCATCATTAGCAGCCTACTCAAAGCCCTGGAAATGGCTACAGGCACCTTGGAGCTTTATTTTCTCTTTTTTTCCTCATTTCTCTGCCTCTACCCTGCCTCATTCAATAGAAAAACCACATTAAGCCACCACAACATCTGCCTACTCTAATCCTAAACCCACTTCATGATGAACAGAGACTTGCATCCACATTTCATACAGTGATTCCATCATCACAAAGAAAACTGCAGAGCAACTCAGCACACCTGAACTAATAACCAAAAAAGTAAAATATAACAGCTCCCCCTTTGCAAAATCATTAAATCATAAAATCAAGACAAAACAAATCAATACATAACTAACAGTTAAACACAATTTCAAAATGTCTAGGAAACAACAGGCAACCTCAAAAAAAAAAAAAAAAAAAAAACAGGACAAGACAATAGAAATAAAACCTCAAACAAAAGTCTCTTTAAACATGGAGGAAGAGGAGGTAATAGAATTATCTGAGAAGGAATTTAGAAGGTATATTTGTAGAACTCTACAAGAGCTTAAGGAAACCCCAAACAGAAAGAAACAAGGAACACACAGATAGTACCCTGGAATAATGCAAGAAAAACATTCAAGAACAAAATAACAAGATTAATACACAAACAAAACTCATACAAAAACAGCAGTTAAAAATCCAGAAGATGAATACCAAAATTACAAAATTATACAACACAGTGGAAGCACAAAAGAATAGGCTAGAACTGGCTGAAGATCACATTTCCCAACTAGAAGATAAATCCCTTGACACCAGCCTGTATGAAGAAAAGTCAGAACAAAAATTTAACAGAAATGAAGAGAATCTAAGAGTTATATGGGACAACATGAAAAGAAACAACATATGCCTCATTGGAATTCCAGAAGAAGGGGCGAAAAAAATAAAAACACTGAGAAAATTGTGGAAGACGTAGTAACAGAAAATTTCCCCCATATCAGGAAGGAAGAAAAGATATTTGTCCAAGAAGCTCAAAGAACCCCATACAGGATAGATCCCAAGAGAAAAACAAGTCATATCATAATCAAACTCTCCAAAACCAAAGAAAAAGAAAGAATCTTTTGAGTTCCCTGGAAAAAAAAGAAATATCACTTAGAATAAACAAATGGTTAGGCTGAGTTCTGATTACTCAGCAGAAACCATGCAGGTAAGAAGGCAATGGGACAGCATATATAAAGCATTGAAGGAAAATAACTTACAACCAAGAATGATATATTCAGCCAAATTGTCCGTCAAATATGAGGGTGAAATCAAGACAGCTTCAGACAAACAGAAATTAAGGGATTTTGTGAAAACCAAACCAACTCTACAAGAAATGCTTAAGGAAGTCCTTCCAATAGAGAGCCCGCCACAGAGAACAAGAAAATCAGGACACATGACATCAACACTAAAACCAAATCAGAAATAGATGTTCAAAATAAGGCCATAAAACATTGTACACTAAAAAAAAAGGAAGTCAATCTGCACACAACAACAGCAATTAACCAAATAGAGGGAATTAAAGTTCTAGGTACAAAATTTCCACATGGAGAGGAAAACAGAACAATGTCCTCATAGAACAGACTGTTCCAAAAACAGAGAGATAAGAATTTACTCCAAGGTAACCAGAGAGAAAATTAACAATCCTCCAAAGCAAATCCAGAAGGAAGGAAAACATACAGCTTTACCAAGCACAAAACCAACAGTAAAGAAGAAAAGAGAAAACAAAATGAACTCAGCACAGAAAAGTATATGGACCAATGAAACTCCAACAACACAACAAAAAACACAATACAATGACAGCAATCAATTCATACCTATACTTGATATGAATGGATTAAATGAACCAATCAAGAGAAAGAGAGTGGCAGACTGGATAAGAAAAGAAGACCCATCAATATGCTGCCTGCAAGAGACCCACCTTAGGCACAAAAATAAAAACAATTTGAAAGTTAAGTGGTGGAAAAATATATACCAAGCCAACAATAACCAAAAAAGAGCAGGAGTGGCAATATTAATTTCTGATAAAATAGACTTTAAGGTGAAAAACAACATAAGAGACAAAGCAGGTCATTATATGATTCTGAAAAGGTCATTTGACCAAGAAGACATTAGGATAATAAATATTTTTGCACCCAATGAAAGTGCTCCAAAATACATGAAGCAAATATTAATTGAATTGAAAGGGAAAATAGACAACTCTGGTAGTATAGTGTCTAAGGCACTTGACTGCTAACCAGAAGGCTGGCGGTTCAAACCCACCAGCCACTCCTCGGAAGGAAGGTTGGGCAATCCTACTTCCGTAGTGATACTGCCTCGGAAACCCAAGGAGGGGTCGCTATGAGTCGGGGCCGACTCGATGGCATATAACAACAACAACAACAACAAATACTAGTAGGAGACTTTAACACACCACTTTTAAGGAGGGACAGATCAACTAGAAAAAACTAAACAAAGATACAGAAGAACTCAACAACACAAACAACCAACTCGACCTCACAGACATATACCGAGCACTCCACCCAACAGAAGTGCAATTCACATTCTTCTCCAGTGCACATAGATCCTTCTCCAGAATAGATCATATCTTAGGACATAAAACAAACCTCAATAAATTCAAAAACATGGAAATACTACAAGCATCTTCTTGGAACACAGAGCTATAAAATTAGAAATTAATAATAGGAAGATCAAGGAAAAAAAACATCAAACATGTGGAAGTTGAACCATTCACTACTCGAAAACTACTAATAGAAGAATTAAGAGTTAAATAAAAAAATTCCTAGAAACAAATGAGAATGAAGATACATCTTATCAAAACCTATGGGGCACAGAGAAAGCAGTAATCAGAGGTCAATATACAGCAATAAATGCACACATCAAGAAAGAGGAAAGAAACAAAATCAACACTCTAACCTAACAACTCCAACAATTAGAAAAAGAACAAAAGAATCCTACAGTATCCAAAAGTAAGGAAACAATAATGATCAGAGCAGAGATAAATGGAACAGAAAAACAAAATAGAGAAAATCAACAAAACAAGAAATTGGTTCTTAGAAAAGATGAACAAAATTGACAAACCAATGGCAAATCTAACAAAAAAAAAAAAGAAAGAGAAGATATAAATTACAAGAATATTAAACAAAAAGGGTGTCATCACAACAGAACCAACTGAAATAAAAAAAAAAGATACTGACAGAATATTATGAAGAATTGTACTCCAACAGATTTGAGAACTTAGAAGAGATGGACATGTTTCTGGAATCACAAGAGCTACCTAAACTATCCCACTCAGAGATAGAATACTTGAACAGACCCATAACAAAGGAAGAAGTTGAACAGGTCATAAAAATACTTCTCCCAAGAAAAAGTCCTGGCCCTGATGGCTTCGTTGGAGAATTTTACCAAATACTCAGGAAGAGTTGACACCTATGCTACTCAAGCTATTCCAGAACATAGAAAAAGATGGAATACTCCCAAACTCATTTTATGAAGCAAACATAACACTAATACTAAACCCAGGAAAAGACACGACTAAAAAGGAAAACTACAGACCAATATCCCTCATGAATATAGATGCAAAAATCTTCAACAAAATCCTAGCCATCAGAATCCAACAACATATCCAAAAAATAATACATTCTGACCAAGTGGGATTCATACCTGTTATGCAAGAATGGTTCAACATCAGAAAAACAATCAATGTAATCTACCACATAAACAAAAGAAAAGAGCCACATGATCATATCAATTGATGCAGAAAAGGCATTTGATAAAATCCAACACCTGTTCCTGTTCAGAACTCTCATTAAAATAAGGATAGAAGGGATATTCCACAACATAATAAAGGGCATACATGTAAAGCCAACAGCCAACATTATTATTAGTTGAGAAAGACTCAAAGCATTCCCCTTACCAATGGGAACCAGACAGGGATGTCCTCTAACACCACTCCTACTTAACATTGTATTGAAAGTCCTAGCCAGGGCAATAAGGTAAGAAAGAGAAATAAAAGGCATCCAAATTGGCAAAGAGGAAGTAAAATTATCTCTATTTGTGGATGACATGATCCTATACATAGAAAACCCAGG
>NW_006921867.1:3485312-3497834 GCF_000298275.1 Orycteropus afer afer
GAAGGAAGGTTGGGCAATCTACTTCCGTAGTGATACTTCGTCGGAAACCCAAGGAGTGGTTGCTATGAGTTGGGGCCGACTCGATGGCACATAACAACAACAACAACAACAACTACAAATGGAAAGGAAAGAGACTTTGGATATGTAGAACACTACTGAAGAAGAAGAACAAAGTGGGAGGTCTCACACTCCCAAATCTCAAAACCTACTATACAGCCATAGTAGTCAAAAAAGCTTGGTATTGGTACAAAGATAGACAGATAGACCAATGAAACAGAGTTGAAAATCAAGAAATGGACCCATCCATCTATGGAGAGCTGATCTTTGACAAAGGTCCAAACCCATTAAATGGGGAGGAGATAGGCTCTTTAACAAATGGTGCTGGTAAAATTGGATATCCACTTGCAGAAAAATGAAGCAAGACCCATACCTCACTTCATGCACAAAAAACAAACTCAAGCTGGATCAAAGACTTAAATGTAAATCCAAAACTATATAATTCATCAAAGATAAAATAGGGGCAAATCTAGGAGCCCAAATTTATGGCATAAATAGACTATCAAACATATTCCAGAATTCACAAGTGGTAGAAGAGAAGCTAGATAACTGGGACCTTTTAAAAATAAAATTCTTATGTTCATCAAAAGACTTTGTCAAAAAGATAACAAGAGAACCTACAGATTGGGAGAAAATATTTGGCTACGACATATCTGACAAAGGACTTATCTCCAAAATCTATAGAAAATGTCAACACCTCAACACCAAAAAGACAAACAATCCAATTCAAAAATGGGCAAGAGACATGAACAGACACCTCACTAAAGACAATATTTTGGCAGCCAACAAACACATGAGGAATTGCTCATGAAATCTTTAGTCATTAGAGAGATGCAAATCAAAGCAATGATGAGATATCATCTCACTCCAGCAATAATAGCAAAATTCAACAGGACAGAAAATGCCAAATGCTGGTGAGGTTATGGAGAGATTGGAAATCTCATACACTGCTGGTGAGACTGTAAAATGGTACAACCATTGTGGCATACAGTATGGTGTTTCCTTATAAAACTGAAAATAGAAATACCATTTGACCCAGCAATTCCATTACTAGGAATATATCCTAAAGAGATGAGAGGCAGCACGTGAACAGACATATGCACACCTATGTTCATCGCAGCACAATTCACTATAGGAAAGAGATGGAAACAACCTAAATGCCCATCAACAGATGAATGGATAACCAAACTATGTTACATTCACACAATGGAATAAATACTATGCTACATTAAAGAACAATGAAGGATATGTGAATCATCTCACAATGTGGATGAGCCTGGAGGGCATTGTTGTTGTTGTTATGTGCTGTCGAGTTGGAAACCGACTCATAGCGACCCCTCCTTGGGCAGTATCACAACGAAAGTAGATTGCCCAATCTTCCTTCCAAGGAGTGGCTGGTGGATTTGAACCGCTAGCCTCCTGCTGAGTGAAATAAGTCACTTGCAGAAGAACAAATATTGTGTGAACCCACTACTGTAAAAAGACAAGGAAGGCTTTGCTTAGGGAAGGGAACTTAATTTGTAGGTTACTGAGGTGGAGAGGGAAGGGGAGGGAATAATGTTGGTCTAGTTGGTGGCCACACACTGAGTTAGGTAAGGGGAGGGATGGTATGGAAAGAGTCTGTGACCAGCATGATAATATTGGGGAAAGGGAGGACACTGAATTGTGCACATAAGATATAAATGACAGAGGCTAATACCAGTATATCTACTATACTGCATTACCATTAACACCAAACACCAGGCTACAGATAAACACATAAATATCTGAGAAGATCAGATTGGGGATCAGTGAACAGGATTATACCCTAAATCAAAGATAGATTCAGCTGAGGTCAATCTTGCATAGATATCAATGATACAAAATACCCACAATCCTTACAGAAACAACAGAAGACAGACATAGAGCAATCCCTCACAGTCAGCCAGACACTGTAGGAGAGAGATCCAATGGACTCAGGACTCAGGACCAGAGTACTGGGGGACACTAGACTCAATTGACAAGACAAAATACATAAAAGTCTTGTTCAAAAACCTACATTGGTGAGTAGCGACTAGGGTATTTAAAGCTTTCAAGCAGCCATCTAAGATGCAGCTAATGGTCTCCTGTGGTCGGAGGCGAGGAAGAGTGCAAAAAGCCAGGGACATTTGGAAGCAATCAGCCCTAGTCATGATGGACCTCAAGACCAGAAGAACTAGATGGTGCTCAGCTACCAATGCTGACCACTCAGGAAAGGATCAAAACTGGAGATCCTGGATAGAGTGGGAGGAAAAATGTGGAACAAAATCCAAAAACAGAATAATGACCTGAATTAATGGTTGGATGGAGTCTGGTGGGACCCCCAATACTATGGCCCTGAGATACACTTAGGGCCTGGAATGAAACTCACTCCCAAGAGCTGGCTCTCAGCCCAATAGTAAATAAGATGAACACACTGACCACTCAACCCAGGGTGACGCACCCACATACTCTATGGAGATGCATCCCTTGAAGCAATCGGCCATGGGGCACCAGAGGTGCTACATTCATATGGAGGAAATACAGGACACAGGGGAATGCTAAACTCTGAGGGGCACGGTGATGAGGGAAGATTACCAGGAAGGGAGAGGAGGAGATTGGGTTAAGGTTGGGGATGGTAATTGAGGAGTGAAACCAAATGTACTCAAAATGTTGAATGTAAAACAAACTCTGCTCTGTAAATTTGCACCTAAAGCACAATAAAAAGGAAAGAAAGAAGGAAGGAAGGAAGGAGGGAAGGAAGGAGGAAAGGAAGGAAGGAAGAACTCTCACAACTCAACCTCAATAAATGAATAAAATGGCAAAAAATTTGAACATATCCTTCACCAAGGAAAATATACAGATTACAAATAGCATCTTGAAAAGATGCTAAAAAATTATTGGGAAAGGATTACTCATTCAGTGAATTGTGGCCAGCCTTAGCACTCTACCTTCCCAGTGCATGTACAATAGGTTGATGGATGCTAAAAAATTATTAGTAATTAGAGAAATTCAAAGTATAAGCACAATGTGATCAACACCACTATACATCTATTAAAAAACAAACAAAACTTTGTTGAGTCAATTCTGACTCCTGATGTGTCAGAGTAGAACTGTGCTCCAGAGTGTTTTCAATGGCTGATTTTTCAGTAGATCGCCAAGACCTTTCTTCTGAGTCACCTCTGGGTAGACTAGGGACCACCAACATTTTGGTTAACAGCCAAGCGCTTAACCACCTAGCCACCCACGGATTCCATACACTTATGAGAGTGACTAAAAACAAAACAAAACAAAAAGATGACCAATCACATGCTATCAAGTGTGCAAGGCAAATTGAACTCCCATGACTGATAGGGATGCAAAATGGTATAAGCACTAAAGAAAATAGTTTGGCAGATCTTTATAAATTTAAAATTACACTTACCACGTGATCTAGCAATCCTATTTCTATTTAATCATCACAGAAAAATAAAAACATATTGTTTGTAACAACTCTATTCACAATTGCCAAAACTGGAAACAATTCAAACATCCTTCAAACCATGAATACACAAATAGTACAATATAGTATTTCTCATCAATAGAAAGGATCACACTAATGATACATGTAACAAGTTGGATTAATCTCAAAGGCATTATTCTAAATGAAAGAAGCCAGTCGCCAAAGGTTACATACTGTATGGTTCCATTTATATGACATTTTGGAAAAGACAAAACTATAGAGATGGTGAATAGATCGATGGTTGTCAGGGATTGGCGTGGAGGGAGGTTTTGACGAAAACAGGCAGCATGTGAGAGTTTTTTTGCAGGTAATAGAACTGCTATGTATAATGGTTATACTGGTGTTTGTGAAAAGCTATCGATATGCTAAAAGGTCAGTTTTACAGTATGTAAATTTAGAAACAAATACGGAAAAAATCATAGCATCTGTACTCATAGGATAAAGGTAAAGTTTTACATAGGTTATTTGTAATATAATGAAAAAAATTTATCTGATTATTCTCAGGTTATAAAAAATTATCACCTATTTTTAACTAAAACCATAGGAAAGATTACCTATCTTGTTTCCAGCTCACAACATTTTGGTTAATCATTTTCCGTTTCCAATATTAACAACTCATATTCTACATTAAGTTTCTCTCTTGAAATTTTTCTCTCTTGAGTCAGCATGAAATATATGCAACTGGGTATGGTATCCCCTTGTTTTAATTTTTCTAGTAAAATTAGGCAATAGCTAATTGCCATCAACTTGAATAATAGTTTTCTACACTATCAAAAATTATTAATAGGCTTGTTGTTATTGTTGTTTGCCATCGAGTCACCCCTAAGTCAGGCATTTTCCCCATAGGCTAACCCTTTCTGAATCTCCTAGTCCTTCCTCCAAAAATGTAAATTTAGACTCTTACTCTTCCCAAAGTTTTGTATCCCTGATAATACCTAATTCTTTCCCACAATGTGGCTGGCTATCTAATTGGCACTTAATAAATACTTAAAGTCTCCCACAACTAACAATGCTGCCAACAAGATTTTTGCAAGCCCTAGATTCCCTCGATTTATGATTGAAATCCCTGACAGAAGCCCTACCTGTTGGTTATCTGTGTTGTTGACTTGAAAGAGAACAATGATATTTATGGCCTAAGCCATGGGGCAGAAATGGCATTCTGTTTGGAATTGTGACTGATCTGAAACCGGCTCTTGCTCAGATGCAGAGCTGCTCTAATTCCCTGTGGGGGTGGACTATAGGAGATCATCAGAGAAAATAATCATTTGATTTGTGAATAACCCAGACACAGTCATTTAGTTAGGCCCTGAGCACTGTGGATTATGGCCCTCCATTTTCAGACGTAGGCACTCTAAAGGAGAAGGATATATTTGCTGTTGTTTGGAAGTTTGATCTCCAGGTTTGATTTAACAGCTGTACTACTTTGTTAATTTGTGTTCCATGTCAGTATGTTTTGCATCACATAGTAAGAATCAGGTACTTATGTGAGGTCATGTGTCTGCTGCCTTGTACCTCTTTCTTTCTTAATTCTCTCCTCATCAAGTTATGTGGAATCCTGATTATGCATGTAGAATACTGGTCAATTATTTATACATGTTGTATACTAATGCCCACTGATCTCCCATTCCCACCATCTAAATTGCAGTTAGAATTTGCAAGATAGCAACAGGTGAGCACAGATCCTGTTAGCTTTCCCTTTCATATTACAGCACACCTCGTAGGCTGTGATAGTCTGAATAAGTGCTTTACACCACTGTCTGGGCTAATTCATTTCCCTTTAATCGGTTCTAATTCAGTTTAAATTTGATAACCTTGATAATATTGAAATAAATGTAATAATTTTCCAGTCAAATTTTTGGAAATAATTGCTAACCAAACCAAACCAAACCCACTGCCATAGAATTGCTTCTGACTCATAGTGACCCTTTTAGGACAACGTAGAACTGCCCCATAGTGTTTCCAAGGCTGTAAATCTTTACTGAGGCAGACTGCTAAATCTTTCTCCAGCGAAGTGGCTTGTGAATTTGAAATGCTGACCTTTCGGTTAGCTGCTGAGGACTTAGCCTCCATGCCACCAAAGGTCCTTTGGAATAAGTACTAGTCTTGATGAATTAAAGATAAAATAAAACAAAATCCCTGCTCTTAAGAGGAAACATACAAACCAGTGATCATAGTACTGTGTCATAAAATCTGTGAGAATGATCATATTGTGTTGATTAAGAATGTGGGCTGTTAGCCAGCTACCTAGAAGGAGCGAATAGTTGAACTGTGGGCTCAGGATCATAGTCACAGGGGACATCAAACTAAATTGGCATAACATACTACACAAAAACGTTCTACTTCCTAATTTGGCAAGTAGCGACTGGGATCTTAAAAGCTTGCAAGCAGGCATCTAGATGCAATGATGGGTCTTTCCTTGTCCAGAGCAAAGAAGAATGAAGAAAACCAAAGATTCATGGAAACAATTAGCCTAGTGATTGGTACACCATGTGAACCGCACCCTATATGACTATGAGACCAGAATAACTAGATGGTGCCCGGCTATCACTGTCAACCACTTGGAAGGGGATCTATATAGGAGATCCTGAATAGAGAGGGAGAACAATGTGGAACAAAACTCAAAATCATTTGGGAAAAAATTAAAAAGGGGGGGAAGGATACCAGGTTTGCTGGTCTGATAGAGGGTTGTGGAACCACTGAGACTATGGCCCCTAGCTGCTCTTCAGGTCTGGAATTGAACCCATACCTGTGGCTTCCAGCCAAACAAAAGACAGGTATATGAGTTGAACATTTACCTCAAGTAGGTACTCTCCTTGGAGAGAACAATCATGGGAGAAAGAAGGGCTGTTTATGCACAGGGAGACAGCTCAGGGGGCAGGAGTGCATGGAGGGATGGACACAGGGAAGAGGTAATTATTGGCCAGAAGTGGGAGGGGAGCTGTTGCATTTTGGTAAATTGTGGTCAATGTCATGAGACAAAGTGTATGTGAACTGCTGTATGGAAAGTGAATTTGCTCTGTAAACTTTCACCCAAATCACACACACAAAAAAAAAAGAATGTGGGCTATCTGGGTTTGAATCCTAACCTTATTATTTACTAGCTGCATATCTTGGGAAAGAAACCCTAACCTGAGTGGTTAAGAACTCAGCTTCTACTTGAAAGGTTGGCATTTTGAACCCACCAGAATGTCTTTGGGAAGAAAGATGTGGCAGTCTGCTTCCAGAAAGATCACAGCCTAAGAAACCCTAAGGGACAGTTCTACCTTCTCCCATAGATGAGTCCCACTGAAGGCAATGTTTTTTGTTTGTGTGTTTGTTCATGGGTATGTCCTGGGAAGGTTACTAACCCTCTATGTGCCCCCATTTGCAGCATCTGCAAAGTGGAAATAATTAAAGCTCTTACCTCATTGTGTTGCTGGGTAGATTAAATTAGTTAATATTGGTAAGATGTTTAGAAAAATGTCTGGCGGAGAGTAAACAATCAGTAATTATTAGCTATTTAGCCTGGAAGTTTAGACAAAGGGCATACAAAATGCATTGATTTTTATGTAAAGAGGAAATTAGAGAAAGCTTTCTTAGAAGTAATGATAATTAAACTGAATTCTAAACAACATATAGGGCCATTCCAGGGGAAGAAAGTCTGGCAGGTTGGTTGGGCTCATGAACTAGAATACAGACTGCTGAAGTTTTTGTTTGGTTCACTTAATGTTTTAGATTTGTAAATCTTATTTCTACACATTTAATTTTCAAGAGTTTTCCCATGAAAATAATGTCTTAAGAAGTAAGAACAGGGGCCGAGCTCTTTGACTGGAGCTGTAGGCCAACTGTCTAAGGTCCTTAGATGAGGCCACCACTCTTCATTTCCCTAGCACACCTGTGTAAACCCTAACACTGATAAAATACACATGTGCTATTGTTACTCATTCATGGTGCCTCCTTCAAGTACACTCTGAAGTCTTTGGGTTTTTTTTTTTTTACCTCATCCATGTTATTGTTCCTTTTTTGTTTTGTCTACTATTCCATATTGTGGATATACCGTATTTTTTTTAAGTTGTGGTAAACATATATTCAGCATAATGTTTGTCATTGTTTTACCCATTCACCAGATGATGGAGATTTGGGTTGTTTCCAGTTTTTGTCTGTTTGAATAATGGATGCATACATTTTCATTTCCTTTGGGTAAATACTTCATAAAATTGCTGAATTTTATGGTAAGTGTTTGAATAACATATAAAATATTTCCTTACTGCTTTCTAAAGTGGCTGACCATTTTGCAGTCTATCAATCATATATGAGATTCCCATTGGCTCCATATCCTAAGTGGTATTGGCATTATCAATGATTTTAAATTTAGTCATGCTGGTGCTTGTTTAGTGTTCTCACATCATGGATAATTTTAATTTCCCTGATAACTAATAATTTTGAGCAATTTTCATGTGGTTATTTTCCATTTGCATATATTTTCCCCAAATGTCTGTATAAAACTTTTGCCCATTTTTAGTATTGGGTTTTCTTTTCTGGTTACCTAGTGCTGATCTGACAAGAATATACCACAAATGGGATGGCTTTAATGAACAGTTTATTCTCTCACAGTTTGGGAGGCTAGAAGTCCATGTTCAAAGTGCCAGGTTCTAGGGGCTATGTGAAAGCCCCTCGACCCTCGACCTTGGGCTTCAGCTCTGCCTCTTGCTCCCGGTCCACTGAAGCTAGAGGCATCTCTTCACTCAGGCAGCTACTCGCTGCTGAGGCTAACAAGCCCAAGGTCGGCAAATAAAATGGCACAGTCCTGATGTTACCAAACCACATGGTAGGCCATTCATTTAATTCCATTGGAAGTCCCAAGGTTGGCAGACCATGGCAGGCTGCTGAACAATGACACAGCTACATGCAGGGTTCACGAGTGCCATAAGCTAAAGACCATTCCCCAAGGCTTCTCTTTATATACAGGAAGCAGACCACATCCTTAAGGCAGCTACACAGATGCTCACAGTAGATTGATTCCACCATGGAGTTGGTTACCAGTCTCCTCACAGGGAATACTACATCCAGCTGCCCAGCCACTCAACCAGGCCCAGCCAAGGTGACACACAAACTTAACCACATCTGTCTTCTAATTATTAAGTCCTCCTCGTGTTTCCGAGGCAGTATCACTATGGAAGTAGATTGCCCAATCTACTGTGGCTGGTGGGTTTGAACCTCCCACCTTCTGGTTAGCAGTCAAATGCCTTAGGCACTACACTACCAGAGCTCCCAATTATTGAGTAAAACCACATTGCATTACTAGGATAAACTCCTCCACGTGGTCATGATTTATTATATATTTACATATTGTTGGACTGAATTTTCTAATTTTAAAAAGGTGTTTTACATCTATGCTCATTAGGGCTATCTGTCTCCAGTTATCTTTCCTTGGTATGATGTTGTCTGCTTCTGGTGTTAGTATAATGCTGGCTTCATAAAGTTATGGGAAGTCTTCCTTCTCTGTTTTCAAGAAACAGTTTGTTTAGGATGGGTATTATTAATTAACTAATTTTGCCTCCTTAAATGCTTGAAGGAAATCACCTTTCAAACTATCTGGGCCAGAGTGTTTTTGTTCGTTTGTTTTTATGGGTTTTTAATTGTGATGTAGATACAGTACATAAAGGTATTTAAAGTCTCTTTTTAAAAAATGTTTTCTTGTGATTTGGATGAAAATCAGTTTTCCCTTCAATAGTTCCTATGTATTTTGTTTCATGTCATTGATTCTAACCCTCTCAATGTAACCACTCATCCCACTTCCTCCCTGTGTTTCTCCTTTCCATTCTTCCTCTTTTCCTAACACTTCCTGCCTTCTGAACTTTGTCCTTGAGCAAGTGCTGCCCTTTTGATCTCCAGTGGTTGATTGTTCTAAGGAGTATGTACTTCCCTTGTGTTATTGTTCATCTTGAAGACAATCAAGCTTTCTTTTCCTTTTTGGGTTATTTTGGTAATATTTATCTTTCAAGTAATTTCTTCATTTAATCTAGGTTGTCTGATTTATTAGTATAATCTTATTCATTGTATTCTCTTAGTATCATTGTAATTTCTATAGAATTTGTGGTATTGTCTCTCCTTAATAAATGATGTTGGTACTTTATAGTGTATATCTTTTTGATTTATTCATAATCAAAGAAGCTTATGAATTTTACTGATGTTTTCAAAGAACTAGCTTTTGGCTTTATTTATTTTCTCTAACATTTGTTTATTTTCTATTTATCTGATTTCTGGTCTAACCTATATTTAGGCCTTCCATCTAATCAAAAAAAACAAAAGGAGCTCTGGTAGCACAATGCCTAAGGTATCTGACTGCTAACCAGAAGGTTGGTGGTTCAAACCCACTGGCCACTCTGCGGGAGGAAGACTGGGCAATCTATTTCCATAGAGATTTACCACCTTGGAATGAGTCATAATCGACTCAGTGGCAGTGAGTTTGTTTTTTTATCTTCAGGACTTCCATCTACTTATTTTTTAAAAATTAATCTACAATTTTTCTAATTTATCATGATGAAAATTTAGATTATTGATTTTAAACTTTTTGTTCTTTTCTTTTTAATTGTTAAATATGTAGAACACAATATTTGCCAATTCAACATTTTTCATGTTTTTAATTGAATCAAAGCAATTACATTATGTTGTACAATATTCATGAATTTGCACTGCCAAATTTTCTATCTCATAAATGAAAATTCATTGCTACCTAATCAATGATTTTTGTTCTTTTCTAGCATTAATATTTAAAGGAGAAAATTTCTATGTGAGCCCTGCTTAATCTGTTGTTGTTGTTATGTGCCATCGCGTCAGACCCAATTCATAGCGACCCCTCCTTGGGTTGTCAAGGCAGTAAGTGTTACTACAGAAGTAGATTACCCAACCTTCCTGCTTAATCTACAAATCCTAAATTTTTATATGCTGTATTTTTATTATCATTCAATTAATTTTTTTTGTTTCTTCCCTGACCCATTCATTATTTTGAAATGCTTTTTTATTTCAATTTAAAAAAAAATACATTTCTACTTATATTATTGATATTAGTGATTCCTACCTGAATTATGTTGTCATCAGGGAGTGCAGTATAATTCCATTCTTTCAAACACTGAGACTTGTTTTATTATCCAGCATATGGCCTATTATATTAACATATCAGATGCGCTTGAAAGAATATATATTCTAATGTTGTTGGCTTTGTGTTCTATAAATGTCAATTAACTCAAGATAATCAAAACTCTCTCTGCCATCGAGTTGGATCCAACTCATAGCAACATCTCCTTGGGTTCCCAAGGTGGTATCTCTATGGAAGTAGATTGTCCAGTCTTCCTTCTGAGGAGTGGCTGGTGGGTTTGAACCGCCAGCCTTCTGGTTAGTAGTCAAATGCCTTATTTTTTCTTTCTTTCTTATGTCTTTGCTGAATTTTTGTACAGTTGTATCAACTGGTAACAGATGAATATTAAAATCTCCAATTCTGATTTTGGACTTAAGGATTTATTCATTTAATGTCAATTTTCACTTCATGTATTTTGAAACTTATTAGAGTCATACATATTTATGATTATTATGCTGGTCTGTAGAACTGACCCTTTTATCATTAGGGAATATAACTCATTATCTTTGGTAGTCTTTTATGCCTTGATATCTATTTCATCTGTTATTAATGTAGCCACTTCAGACTTGTTATACTTACTGTTTATATGATGTATCATTTTCCATCCATTTAATTTTCACATATTCATATTTAAAGTGCATCTGTTAGGACAGTATATAGGGAAGTCTGTTTTTTTTTTAATCTCTTCTAACAATATCTGCCTTTTCTATTATAGTCTATTTACGTTAAATATAATTATTGATATGTGTGCTTTCGTGTCTATTACTTTATTATTTGTTTTCCATATGCCCCCTTGTTTTATGCTGATTTTTATTTATATGTAATAAATTTCTATATATTATAAACCACCCTACACACAAAAACAAAACAAAACAAAGTCTGTTCCTGTTAAGTTGATTCTGATTTATGGTGACTTCATGTGTTACAGAATAGAACTGAGTTCCATAGGGTTTTCTTGGCTATAATCCTAACAGCATAGCACATTGCCTTTCTTATGGGTTCCTACTGCCATAGCCAAGTGCAAACCATCTGCATCACCTAACATAGATCTTAGGAGCTCTGGTAGCATAGTGCCTAAGGCACTTGACTGCTAACCGGAAGGCTGGCGATTCAAACCCACCAGCCACCCCTTGGAAGGCAGGTTGGGCAATCTACTTCGGTAATGATACCACCTCAGAAACCAAATATTTCTATTTATTGACTTCTTTCCTTATTTATTTGGTTAATCTGGCAAAGTCTTTATTTTGCTGTCACTCTTGAAATATTTTTTCTGTGTTTGGAATTCTTGGTTGATATTTTTTAATGTTGTTGTTGTTGTTAATGGGACTGTTCCCCTCTCTTCTGGCCTCTACAACATCTGGTGAAAAGTCAGGTTGTTATTGAACTGTTATTGCTCTGAATCTAACAGATTGCTTTTCTCTTCCTGCTTTCAAGATTTGCCTTTTTCTCTAGCTTTCCACAGTTTTCTTGGTGCTCTTTCAGCATTTTCTATTTCTAAACTTGGGGAAATTTTTGTACATTTTTTCTTCAAATATTTTCTACCATATTTTCCATTCTTCTCTTTCTGGTATTCCAATTGCATGCCAACTAGACTGTTTCATATCTCTTAGAAAATCTTTGAGGCTCTGTTTACCTTTTCAATAGTTTTATCTCTGTTTTCTTTACAATTGGGTAATATGTATCATTTTTTTTTTTTTAAGTACACAGTCTTTCCTCTGTCATCTCCATTTGGCTGGTAAATCCATTCAGTATGTTTTTTCATTTATATATATAAAACGACTATTTTTTTTTTTTATTAGTATTTGGGTGAAGATTTACAGAGTAAATTCACTTTTCATACAGCAGTTCA
>NW_006921867.1:3499437-3500281 GCF_000298275.1 Orycteropus afer afer
TTGGGATTGCATTGAATGTATAGATTGCTTTGGGTAGAACTGACATTTTCACAATGTTCAGTCTTCCTATCCATGAGCGTGGGATGTTTTTCCATAAAACGACTATTTTTGTTGTTGTTTTTCTGATTGTGCTTTCTATCTTTTCATTCATTGTAAGCATATTTTGCTTTACTTCATTGAAGATTGTTATAACAGTGTGGTAGTTAACGTTGTGTGTCAACTTGGCTGGGCTTGGTTGAGTGGCTGGAAAGCTGGTGGTAGTTATTCTTCATGATAAGACTGGTAATCAACTCCATGGTAGAGTCTACTGTGAGTAGCTGAGTAGCTGCCTTAGAGACGTGGTCTGCTTCCTGTATATAAGGAGAAGCCTTGGGGAATGGTCTCTAGCTTATAGCACGCTTGAACCCTGCAGGTAGCCAAGTCATTGTTCAGCAGCCTGCCATACTCTGCTGATCCTGGGTCATTTAATGGACTAAAATTAATGACCTGCTGTGTGGTTTGGTAATATTGGGAGTATACCTTGTTACTTGTCAACCTTGGGTTTGCCTCCACAGCCAGCAGCTGAGTGAAGAAAAGCCTCCAGTTTCCATGGGCTGGAGCAGGAGGCAGAGCTGAAGCCCAGGATTGAGGGGCTTTTACACAGCTTGTAGAGCCTGGCACTTTGAACTTGGACTTAAAGCCTCCAAATAGTAAGAATAAACTCCTGTTTGTTAAAGCCATCCCATTTGTGGTATATTCTTATCAGAGCTGCACCATTGTTGTTATTTGCCGTCGAGTCGGCCCCGACTCATAGCGACCCCTCCTTGGGTTTCCGAGGCAGTATCACTACGGAAGTAGGATTGCC
>NW_006921867.1:3500552-3503568 GCF_000298275.1 Orycteropus afer afer
CTTCCGTAGTGATACTGCCTCGGAAACCCAAGGAGGGGTCGCTATGAGTCGGGGCCGACTCAAAGGCACATAACAACAACAACAACAACAAAGTTCCATTTCAGTAGTTCTAACTCTTCGAAGCAATTTTATATTATATCCTGGCCATACGAATATTGAGTTTTGAAGATTTTGCATACATTTTTTTTTACTCAGGTGAGTGATGTTTCTTAACTTTAAACATGTAATTATCTTGGTTGAACTTGAACTACAAACATTTTTTGAGTGGAAGCTGTGGCCTAAGTTCAGATCTTTAGTCCTTTAGGTGAGCTGCTTCAAGTCTTTTCTACAGATAGATGCTATTCTCTCTGGCATTTTCCTTCTTACTATTAATCAGTCACTGTTTCTCCAGGTTCAGTATTCTGGCTCTCCAGACCAGAAACACAGCACTTTTTCTACCAGTAATCTTGTTATCTTGTGCACTGAATAACCCTCTATGTACTGAATAAACCCCCCAGGCTACAAACTGTGACAATGGACTCCAACTTCATATAACTTCCCTCCTCTGATTATGTACTAACCACTTCTGACAGATTCTGTTCACTCTACATTGTCTTCAGGTATCTACTTTTGGCATAATGTTTGTGATAAAGCCACACTTTACTATGTTGTGTCCAAGATGACACTTGAACAATATTTTTTCTTTGACAGTTTCTATGTTCTTTGTAATCTCAACTGATACAGACTTCAAATCAGTGTTCTACCTATTCCTAATATATTCCAAGAATGTGTTTTACATATCTTCTCCTCTGTTTTAATGTTGTTTTCTGAAATTTGTCATCTTCTTGCTTTAATTTTTCACAATGAGAAGCATATATTATTCTTTCAAAACTTTATATAGTTAATATGTATTATAGTGATCAAATATGCAGATATCAGTGTGAAAGTTATCAATGTAAATTAATACCTACCTTTTACTTGGAATTTTAATGTGAATAAAATATTATATAATCTTATATAATCCCCAAAGACACTGTATTTAATGCTATATATATATATATATATATATAACCTTCTGTTTTGATTTGGGTGAAATTTTACAAAGCAGATTCATTTGACATTAAACAGTGCATATACATTTGGTTTTGTGACACTGGTTACATTCCCTGCAGTATAATGGCTCACTTCCCACTTTCTCCCTATGGTTACCCTTTCCCTGTGTCCTTCTTGCCAATGCATTCCTGCCTCCCTACATTTCTACCTGTGCAAATGCTGCACTTCTTAACTCCCATGGATGATTTTTCTAAGGACTGCATATCCCTGGTGTAGGTGTTCATCTTGTAGGCTTTTGTTTCATTGAGAACTAAGCCATGGGAGTGAGCCCAATTTCAGGACCAAAGGATTACTTGGGACCATAGTCTCGAGGGTTTCACCAGTTTCCTTCAGACTACTAAGCCTGGTCATTTTTATGATTAGAGTTTTGTTCCACCTTTTTCTCCCACTCTATACAGTACCTCTAATTCTGATCATTTTCTGAGTAGTTGGCATTGGTAGGAGGGCACCATCTAGTTCTTCTCAACTCAAGATTTTATAGGCCAAGGTTCTCATGGTCCATTAGTCCTTTGGACTAACTGTTTCCATGTGTTTTTTTTATTTGTTTCACTCTTCTTTGCTCCAGACAAGGAGAAACCAATCATTGCCACTTTAGATAGGCACTAACAAGCTTTTAAGACCCCAGTCAGTAATCACCAAAGTAAGATTCAGACTGATATTTTTGTATACCATGTTATGCCAATTGAGTTTGATGTCCCCCATGGCCATGGTCCCCATCCTTCAGGCCAAGCGACTCACTCCTGTAAGGTTCTTATTTTTGGCTAAGAAGTTATCGTAACTTTGCCTCCTGTTATGTTTAAACTGCATATGGACAATTTAATAGCACATACAAATACATAGGAATATCATCTGCCTAACCTATGTATGCTAGATATAATGCTGTATCTTAATATGATCATGTCATTTTCCTATTGTATATATGGATTTTTCTAATGTTGATTTATTAATAATAATGATAAATGTCTTTGTATATCCCAAGAGTAGATCAAAGAAGTGAATGAAAACCTTGCAATATCACCACAAAGATTTTGTGAAAAAATAGAAAAAAGAAAAAAAAAGCCATTTATATCTCACATCCAATGGTTCCATGGAGGGACCTGAAGGGAAAGTCTCACCTCTGATTGGATATAAACTTAGTTACTAAGGAAAATAGGGTAACATAAACAACAGTGAGGTAAGAGAGTAGAAACGAAATGCCCTTGCTATCTCGCTGGCTTCTCTTTTCATTCCTTATATTTCCACAGGGAAAATAACTATTAAATATGATTGTTTAGAGTAGAGATCAACATTTTTCTGTAAACAGCAAGAAAAATTAATATTTTCAGCTTTGTAAACAGTGTGGTCTCTGAGCAACTAGTCAGCCCTGCCCTCCAATAATTAAAGTAGCCATGAACAGCACATAAATAAATGGATATGGCTGTGTCCCAGTAAAACTTGGCTTGTAAAAACAGGAGGTGGGCTGAATTTGGCCTGTTTGCTCTAGTTTGCCAACTCATGGTTTACAGCCCAAGATACTGATTGGAAAAGGTTCACTAGTGGGCAAGATCACTGTGTTTTAAGAGGCCATGCACATAGTACAGACTGTTCAATCTAATCATCACTTCTCGAGGCCTTTAAACTAGTAAACCCAGAAGGTCCTACTGATGGTATTAGTCATTTTCCTTTTTCTATTCCCACCTTAATATTGGTCATTGTTCTAGGTCTGGGGCTAGTAAAAGTTGGATATAGTCTTGCACATGAGAAGCTTGTGTCCCTGCACAGGCCTTGAGACTAAGCTGTGTGTTATAACCCAATGTTTCTGGCACTCTTTAAAGGCTAAGTTAAAAACAACAGTGAATGCAACACACTGCCATGGAGTCGGGTCCAACTCATGGTGAACCCTCCTTGGGTTTCCAAGGCAGTATCACTACAGAAGTAGATTGCC
>NW_006921867.1:3504227-3505511 GCF_000298275.1 Orycteropus afer afer
GTACCCCGTTAACTGAAAATTATGTTGGCTTTTAGGTAAATGCTTTAAAATGATATTCTATCATTATGAATTATATATGTTTTGTGGACTATAAAATATAAATATTTCACTAAGGCTATTGGAATTGATAAATTCTCTCTAGTGGAGATCATCCTGAGTGCACGAGGTCACATGGAATATCAATATTGGGATATTCAGCATCATTTAAACACCCATATGTTTTCCCTTGAAATGTATTAGGAACTGATAAACATTTCCCTGCACAAACACCTCTATTACTTCTTTTCAGTATTTATAAAAAGCTAGTGGATCATTAGTGTAATCCCCTGAGTGAGTTTAAACAGTTATTTCAGAAACAGAGAAAATCAACATCAGTGCAGCACAGATTTATTTTTACCACTCTGACTTCAAGGTCAGAATCAATTTTTCTTTGTATATAATGGGGATAGGAAAGGTGAAGACTAGGAATCAAAATCCATAAGCTTTTATCTTATTATAGTTTATGAAATGCGAGGGTTGCTGTTCTTTTTTTTTTTTTTTCTTTTTTTTTTTTTCCTTTTTTTTTTTTAGAGCTAAGAAAGTACTGTGCAGGGATAGATTTGATTACCATCTATAGAAAATTTGAATAGTGTATGGAATAACTTAGAGGTAGTATAACTAAGTGATTATTCTTAGTTTCCTCATCTGCAAAGTTGGGGAAATAGTACTGTGGTGGTTAAATTTGTGTGTCAACTTGTCTGGGCCTGGTTGAGTGGCTGAGCAGCTGAATGTCGTTATCCCCCATAGTGAGATAGGTAATTAATCCATGGTGGAATCTATTGGAGCAGCTGAGTAGATACTTTGGGTATGTGGTCTGCTTCCCATATATAAGAAACAGCTTTGGGAATAGTCTCTAGCTTATGGCATGCTTGAACCCTGCATGTAGCCGAGTTGTTTTTCAGCAGCCTGCCATGCTCTGCTGACTTGGGACTTTCAATGATTTAAATTAATGGCCTGCCATGTGGTTTGTTAACATCGGGACTGTGCCTTTTTACTTGTTAACCTTGGACTTGTCAACTTCAGCAGCCAGCAGCTGTTGAAGTGAAGAAAAGCCTCTAGCTTCAGTGGGCTGAGAGCATGGGGCAGAGCTGAAGCTCAAGGTTGGGGGGCTTTCACCCAGCCCATAGAGTGGAACTCAGACGTCTAGCCCCCAAAAATAGTAAGAATAAATTTTTGTTTGTTAAAGCCATCCCATTTGTGGTATATATTCCTGTCAGAGTGGCACTTGTTTTTTTTTTTTTTTTT
>NW_006921867.1:3506277-3507310 GCF_000298275.1 Orycteropus afer afer
CTCACAGTATAAATATTTTGAAGCCTTGGCAAATTTAGAACTTTTGGAAGGGTATTAGTATTTCCAATTTCCGGGCAGCTGTTAACATTGGTAATACATCAGCTGAAGGAGAGGCTTTAAAGTTCATGAATAAAGTCCTACATTTTACAAGTGAGTGGAGAGGAGAAATGGACTGCATAAGTCTACCTCACTGGTTAGTAAGAACCTAAGTCTACCTCACTGGTCAGTGAGAACAATAACTACAATTCTTGTGCTTTGAATTATATGATACTAAACCAAACCAAACTCACTGACCTTAAGTTGGATCTGACTCACAGCAATGCCTCCTTGGATTTCCAAGGCAGTATCACTAAGGAAGTAGATTGCCCAATCTTCCTTCGGCAGAGTAGCTGGTGAGTTTGAACAGCCAGCCTTCTGGTTACCAGTCAAATGCCTTAGCCACTATGCCACCAGAGCTCCTGAATTATATGGTATCATATATTAAATTCAATCACACTACTTAGACATTGTGGGAAATACATACATTCCAAAAACAATCAAACCCCCTTTCTCACTGCTATGACAATATGCTGTCCATCTTATATCACTTCATTACATTTTGTGACATACTTAGATTTATATGTATAAAGATTATTCAACTGTGAATGATTTTTTAAAAACTTTGTTTTATTTGGCTATAAATGGCATACAATGAACAGCATTTGATTAAAAATAAATAAAACCAAAAACTTTCTGTTGTGATTTAGGTGAAAGTTTATAGAGCCAAATCGGTTTCCATTCAACAATTTACATTTTGTTTCATGCCATTGATTGCAATACCCTCAATGTAACCTCATTGTTCCTGCACCCTCCCTGGGTTTCTTGTTTCCATTCCTTCTTTTCTCCTAACACTTCTTGCCTTCTGAACTTTGTCCTTGGGCAAATTCTGCCCTTTGACCTTGCTTGAACAATTTCTCTTAGAAAGATCAGCACGAGGCTGGTCCCCATGAGGTGGAGGTCAAAGATGTCCCAAATGTCCAAACTACCATGCCAC
>NW_006921867.1:3511660-3517128 GCF_000298275.1 Orycteropus afer afer
AGAATTAACCTAAATCCCATCACAGAGTCGATTGCCAGTCATTGTAGGGAATGACTACTACCAGCTGCCCAGCCAAGTTGATACCTGACCTTAACTACCACACCACCCCAAACAGGCATGGATAATGGGATTTACAAAACACCACAGAATGGAGGACAATGGCTAGAAGGGCCACATCAAGCAATTCACTGCAGACCTCAAATGGTTGATTGTTCTAAGGAGTGTATGCCTTCCTAAAGTTATTGTTCACCTTGTAGACCTGTCTATTCTGTTGTTTGATGGAAAATTCAGCTGAGAGTGACTTCTGTTCCAGGTGCTAAGGGTGACCAAGGGCCATATTCTTGGGGGTTTCACCAGTCTCTGTCCAACCAGAGACTGGTCTTTTTTATGATTTTGAGTTTGTTTCCACATATTTTTTCCCACTATATCCATCAATGTTATCCCTTTCAGAGCAGTTGATAGTGGTAGATGGGCACCATCTAGTTCTTCTGGTCTCAAGGTTGTAGAGGCTGAAGTTTGTATGGTCCATTAGTCCTGTGAACTGATTGTTTCCTACATCTTTGATTTTCTTCATTCTTCTTTGCAAATGTCAGGAGAGACTCACAGTTGCACCTTAAGTGGCCACTCGCAAGCTTTTAAAATCCCACTCACTACTCACCAAAGTAGGATGTAAAACATTGTCTTTGTGGACTATGTTGTGCCAATTGGGCTTGATGTTCCCTGAGACAATGATCCTGAGTCCCAGGCCCAGCAATTCACTCCCTCAGAATTTGGGGTACTGGCTAAGAAGTTTTCATAACTTTGCAACTGTATACTCTACTATATCCCTAGATTTATTTGTAGCATATGTAAATACATATGTAGAAATATCCTTTGTCAAACCTATATATATCCATAGGCATAGTTCCATTCTCCTTTCCATACCTGTTTAGCTTGTGTGTCTATCTATGTGTCCACTCTTAGATTATTATTTATCTTTATTACTGTTATTACAGGATTGTGTATGCATTAGTATTTACCTATCTTGCCTTTAACTCTTGTGCTCCTCCCTGTGTCTTTCACTACCTTGATCATTTTGTGCTGATCTCCCCCTTATTATATATTGCTTTTCCCTTCACACAAGGTAATATGGGTCTACCCTATAGTTGGTGATTTACTCACTCTCCCTGTCTCATCCCTGGCAGCCTTCAAAGAATGATTCTGTGTGTAAGCCTTTTCTTAACTGTTTAAAGTAGTCATCTCATGCAATGATTATCCTTTTGTGATTGACTAACTTCACTGAGCATAATGTCCTGTAGGTTGCTCCAGGTTATGAGGTGTTTCACATAGATATTGTTATTCTTCAATGTTGCCTAGTATTTCATTCTGTGTATGTACTGCAGTTTATTTATCCATTCATCCAGTGATATTCACTTAGGTTGTTTCCATCTTTTAGCTGTTGTGTGAATAGTGCTGTGATGAACATGGGTGAACATATATCTGTTTGTAGCATGGCTCTTATTCTCTAGGATATGTACATAGCTATGGGATTACTGCTTTCCATAGAGGTTTTACTGTTTTGCAATCCCACCAGCAGTATGTTAGGGTTCTGTTCTCTCCACACCTTCACCATTTTTTTTTCTTCTTCTAACTTTGCTATTAGATATCATTTGAGATGATATCTCATTGTTGTTTTGATTTGTTCCATATAATTTTCTTTGCTGAGCTCATTATGTTTATGGATATTCTGATTTCCTTCATTGCTATTTTTTTAGTAGTTGTAGAAATATGTATGACTTTCTTCTTTTTTATTTTGTTGAGAAAGTTTATTAAATATCCTGTAAATTATTATTTTTTCCTCAAATTTTAAACACTCCTTTGTATCTTGAAATTGTCTTGAATTCCTCTCCATTTGGAAGCTTTATAACTACATTGCTATTCCCTCTTTTGCTTTGTACTTGTCATCATTTAAACATTGATTCTCTGGTACCCTGTTTTCAGTCTTGCAGGTTTGTTTTACTTTGGATCGGTCTATATGCAGGTTGGTTTCTGGGTGATGTTGCCATGTGTATTAATCTCAGGCTCTTGTTTGTTGTTGTTGATTCTCTGTCCAGAGGGGTCCCCTTAGCATGTCTTGTAAGGTTGGTCCAGTTTTTACAAATTCCATTAATTTCTGTTTATCTGGAAATGTCCTTATTTTGCTATTATATTTGAGGGACAATTTTCATGGATATATAATTCTTGGCAATTCTTTTTTCTTTCAGGGTTTTGTATATGTCATCCCATTGCCTTCTCACCTGTATGGTTCTGTTCAGAAATCATAGCTTAGTCTTATCGATTGCTCTTCATAGGTAACTTATAATTTTTTTCCAAGCCGCTTTCAGGGGTATTTCTTTATCTTTGGTTTTGTAAAGTTTGTTTATGGTATGTCTTGATGATATTCTTTTGAGGTTTGTCTTGCTTAAGGTTCATTGAACTTTTTAAATGCCTATCTTCTCATCTATCATCATTTTAGGGAAGTTTTCTTCCAACAAGTCTTCTACAATTACTTTTGTGCTTTTTTTTGTTTTTGGTCTCTTCCTATTCTAGAATTCCAGTCACACTTATGTTATGCCTCTTGATAATGTCCCACAAAAGTCTTAGGCTTTCCTCATTTTTTAAAATTCTTTTTTTTCATAATTTTCCTCTAGCAATGTAGTAATAAGAAATTTTACTTGAATATCACTAATTCTGTCTTCTATTGATTCAATTCTATTCCTTTGCCCTTTCAATGTGTTGTCTATTTCTGAAACCTTCTGGATTTCCATTTGCTGTATTTGTATAGCTCCTAATTTTTCATTTATTTTGTCAGTTTTTTTCTTGTATTGTTTTCCTGAATTCTTCCAGTTTTGTCTGTGCTTTCCTTAATTTTTTCAGTGTTTTCCTTGATCTGTCTCTAAATCCATTGAAGGTACTTAAATAGACTTTTAATTCTTTATCAGGTAGTTCCAATGCCTGAGGAACTTTCTGAGGTAGTGCCTCAGGGAAGTTTTCTGGCTCTGGTTTTGCTCCCTTGTTTGTACTACTTTATTTTGCTTCCTTGTGTGAACTGGAATTTATTATTGTCTCTGAGACATTGTGATGTGTTTTGATATCATTGGTGATTGTATGCTGCTGTGTTTTGCCCAGGTTCTTTCTTTTCATTTGTTTTGGTTTTTCTAGATCTGAGTGAGTGAGGCTGGTGTGCTACTCTGTTCAATAGTTTGGTAGCACTCAGGTGCTCACCACCTGCTTCCTGGTACATGTGATAGGTGATGAGAATTATGCACAGTTCTCAGTTCACTGTTCATGTAGAGCAATTGAGGATTGGTGGGACTGGTGTTGCCTGCCATCTATCATTGATCAGTTGGTGCAAAAACAGGTGGTGACTTTCATCCAGTAGGTGGGCTGTAAGAGGTGCAGATGATGTTTGATTATATGGGCACAGTTGCTGACTTCCTTCAAGTGGGACAATAAAACAAGAAAAACTACACCACCATAAAAAAACAAAACATGAAAAACAAGAGAACAAAAAATACAAATAGCACAAGAAAAAAAATAAAATAATAAATAAAGGTAAAAATGAGAAGAAAAACAACAATCATGAAAAGAGAAAAATTAAAAGGAAAGAAAACAAATGAAGGACAAAGAGACAAAGAAGAAAAACAAAATCTGGGGGAAAGAAGAGAAGAAGATAATAGTAGAGAAAAATTGTAAAATGGATGGGAAAAGTAAAAATGAAAAGGAAGGGAAAGAATGTAAAAAAGAAAAAGGAGGAAAAAGGGAAAGAAGAAAACTGGGTTTTACGGGAGGTCACCAATGTGGTATTCCTGTTGGCCAAGCAGACATAGAAAGGCAGGACACCTTGTTCTGGAAGGAGTTTCTGCCAGCCCGAGGGCAGCTGAGTGCAGGATACTCGGTCCAAGAAGGAGATCCTGCTAATTGGGGGCCAGGCATTGGTCCCAGAAAGTTCCTTTTCCCAAAAAAGGCAATTGGAGGCAGGGCACCTGGTCCTAGAATGAGTTCCTGCAGATCTAAAAGGCAACTGGGGAGATGGTTTTCTGATCCCAGAAGGAGTTCTTACTGGCCAAGAATGTGTCTGGGGGAAGGGCACCTGGTCCCAAAAGAAGTTCTTACCAGCCCAAAAGGTAGCTGTGTATAGGGTGCCTGGTGCCAGAAGTAGTTCATATTGGCACAAAAGATGGCTGGGAGCAGGGTACCTTGTCCTGAAGCTAGTTCCTTCATGCCCAGAAAGCAGCTGGGGGTAGGGTACTTAATCTGTGATGGAATTCCTGCTGACCCAGATGTGGGTGGGTGTGGTGGATGGCCACACCTCTGGTCATGGCAGGGTGTGGGGAATAAGGGGAATAAGAGGAGTATCACACCTTTCTGTTCACCAGCTATTGGTGTGTGTGCCTGTGCAGACCTCAACAAGCAGAACCAATTATCAGGTTGCTGCCCCAATTGGATTGTAACGTTTCTTGCAAAAATTCTAAATGGCAAGGCCATCAGGCTAGTTGCCTGTTCACAGATTCATTTGTCTCCTTGTTTGCTATTTTCATTCAGTTTCTTCTTCTAGTCAGTATTTGATCCACTACTTTATCCCTTCTCTCAAAACTCAGGGTTACAGGATTAGCATCTATATCTGTTTCACTTGGTTTCTTATTTCTTTGTTGTAGAGGGTCTGGGTAGTTTGTCTGCTTAATCTACCATCTTGCTGGACGTCCCCTGAATTGCATTTACTTAAAATACACAATTTGGTAAGTTTTGGCAAATGTATACAACTACTATCACAATCAAAACAAACAAACAACAAAAAAAGTATACCTATCAATCCCAAAAGATTCCTTCTACCCTTTTGTAAGCCCATTCAACAACCATTCTTTTCACACCTAACTTCTGGTAGACAGTGATCTATTTTCTGTCACTGTACGGTAATTTTCATTCTTGAGATTTTGTGTAAATACAATCATACAATATATCCTCTTTTTTGTCTAGCTTTTTTCACTTAGCATAATTATTTTTATTTCATTCATGCTGTAGCTTGTATTAATAGTTAATTCCATTTTATAAGAGTAATATTCTCTTGTACGGAATACCACAATTTGTTTATTCATTTACCTGTGTATGAACGTGGTAGTAAGATTATGCATTAACTTGGCTGGGCCTGGTTTTGAGTGGCTGGGCAACTGGAAGTAGTTATTCCCCATGGTGAGACTGGTAAACACCTTCATGGTAGAATCTACTGGAACAGCTGAATAGCTACCTTAGAGATGGGGTCTGCTTACAGTATATAAGAAGCAGCTTTGAGGAAGCTCTCCAGCTTTTGGCACACTTGAATCCTGCATGTAGCCGAGCCATCATTCAGCAGCCTGCCATCTTGTCTGCCAATTTTGGGACTGTTAATGGACTTGAATCAGTGGCCTGCCATGTGGTTTGATAATTTTGAGACTGTGCCATTGTACTTGTTG
>NW_006921867.1:3517263-3520162 GCF_000298275.1 Orycteropus afer afer
AAGAAAATAAACTCCTATTTGTTAAAACCACCCATTTGTGGTATTTTCTGTTAGAGCAGCACAGAGGCAACCAAAACAGACATTCAAGCTATTCATTTATTTATTTACAAATAAAAGCTGCCATGAAAATTTGTATATAAGTCCTTGTATAGATGCATGCTTACTTTTCTTGAGTAAATACCTTGAAGCAGAATGGCTGATCTTATGGCTAATGTTGTTAGGTGCTGTCGGGTTGGTTCTGAGTCATAGTGATGCTATATAAAGAGAGTGAAGCTATGGTCATGTGGTCTCTTTTCAGGACTGCTTTTGAACTGTTTCTGAAAGTGATGGTATCATTTTAAATTCCCATCATCAGTAGATGAGAGTTCTAGCCACTACATATACATACACATACACTCAGTCTTTTTTTCTTCCCTAATTTTAGCCAATCGAATAGGTATGGTTTTAATTTGCATTGTAGGCCACCTTTTCGTGTGCTTATGTGTCATTGATATATATTATTTCTTGAAGTATCTGTTCAAATATTTTACCCATTTGTCTTAAATGGAGTATCTGTATAAGATACAGAGTATAGAGAGCTAATTGCATAGTCTAGATTCAAGACCTTTATCAGGTATGTGATTGGAAAATAAGTTTTCCCAGTATCTTGATTGCATTTCATTCTCTTAACTGTGTCTTTTCCTGAAGTGAAGTTCTCAATATTATAATTATGTTGTCAATTTTTACAAAAAAAGACAACTGTTATTTTTAGGGGGTTGTGTTTAGTCTGTGGGAGAAAGATGAGGCAGTATGTTTCCATAAAGGTTTACAGCCTTGGAATTCCTATAAGAAAGTGCTACTATGTCCTATAGGGCTCTAACAAGTTGGACTTGACTCTACTACACTAACAGCAACAAGTATGAAGACAGTATTCTTAAGAATCTTGCATAATTTATGGACTTACCTTGACACTTAAACAGTATGGAACTGCATAACTAGAAATAGTTGATGACTTTCTACAAAGTGCTATGTTTGATTTTTTGGTTTACTGTGTAAATTTCTTTAACTTAAATTAAAATTAACATTCAATGAAGCAATACACACCAGACTTTTGTGAATATAGTGATATGAAGGAACAGATATTTTATCCATATTGTAGTGCAATGAACTGACAAAGGGACGTGGCCCCTACAGGAGCTAGGATAACATTTGGATAGAAATAGGAATTTAGAAACAGGCTCAGTTGGACTGACTAAGGTGAAACACAAATCCCCAAACCAAACCCACTGCTGTCAAGTTGCTTCTGACTCATGAAGACTCCATGTGTTACAGAGTAGAACGGTGCTCCACAAGGTTTTCGTGACTGTGATGTTTGCAGAAACAGATCGGTAGGCCTTTATTCCAAGGTGCCACTGAGTGTCACCTGACTGTCTTAAAGTCAAGTGCAAGCCATTTACTTCAAAGTGAAACATAACTTTCTCAAAAACATTGGAGGGTGCAAGGTCTTCTATAGTATGAACAGAATCATCATAATAAATTATTCTTACAGCAAAAATGAAATTAAAATAATAAATCAGTGAACATATACCAAGCCAATCCAGCTTAAGTGTTTGAAGCATTCTCTTTCAAAATAATTCCCTTTAAGTATTTTGCATTTCTTTCACTGATATGACAATTATTCAGTATTTCTGGAATTCCTTCAGTAAGAGTATTTTTGGAATAATTTTGATCCAAATAAGAAAAATTAGCTCTTTATCATATATTTACACTGACTGTATATTGCTTGGGAGCTCTGGTGGCGTAGTGCCTAAGGCACTTGACTGCTCTCCAGAAGGTTGGTGGTTCAAACCCACCAGCCACTCCTTGGAAGGAAGGTTAGGCAATCTACTTCTGTAGAGATACTGCCTTGGAAACCCAAGGAAGGGTTGCTATGAGTTGGAGACAACTCGATGGCACATAACAACAACAACATATATTGCTTAACTTAACCATTCATGTTCTTCAATCATATTTGTCTGACTGATTTTTGTCTTTCACAATTCAGATCTACCAATACTGAGCAAAAATTGGGGGACATTACTACACATATCATGTTTTCCTACACAGGCACCTATCACAGAATTTAGAAGTTATCACATACCCTTTGGAATGCCAAGGGCCCATAACTAGGTAAGCACAAAATATAAATTAAACTCCACTGAAGTTTTGTCTTTTGTCTTTTTAAAAAACTCATGTGTATTACCAATCTATTCTATAGTAAGTTGATTATATTTACATAAATACAATTATTTATCTAATTTTGAAACTATGAACTTAGGTTTTTTTCTGGTTCCTAGGTGACACAAAGTGTTTGCACGTCACCTAAAGGGTGACGGTTGCAACCCATCCAACAGCGCTGAGGAAGAAATCTGTTTCCATATAGTCAAGAAAATCCTAGGAAGAAGTTATACTCTGCGTAGATGGGGTCACCATGAGTGGATTGACATACTGAGAATACGCGTTTAATATTATTTTTCCATATTTTTGAGTAACTGTATCTGTAGGCTAGGAGTAGGGTCTACTTTCTAGGTGTAGAAACTACACAAGAAGTTTCAATCAAACTTTGACATGCCAATGTTTTATAACAACATGTTTTTAATTCCCCAGTTATAAAATTAAATTATTAAATAATTGAATATCCTCTTTTAAATCCATTTTTTTTTAGAATCCCTTCCCTTTGAGGATCCTTTATATAGAAAGATAAAATACCTTTATCTTATGAACTCACATACTATTTGCAAAATGATATGTAAGTCTGGATAATTCTAGGATAATATCCATACCTTTACAAGGAAGACCAGTAAATACAATGTGGACAATGTAGGCAATTGTTCTATAATGTAGAACAATGTATAACAAACTCAAAATCATGAAAAGGCCA
>NW_006921867.1:3520864-3521304 GCF_000298275.1 Orycteropus afer afer
ATGAAATATAATTTAATCAACTAAAAAATTTTGGATGTGTTGAACTTACCAGGTAAAGACATTGAAGCAGAATTTGCAAATATGTTCATAGAAATCATGTTTAAAGAATTAAAGGACAGTATGGTGGAAATCCCAATGGAAAATTTGGAGTTAATAATGCAATAACCAAGGTGAAAATTTATTAGTGAGGCCAACAGTACATCATAGCTGGTAGCAAAAATAATCATTTGAAGATATATTGATAGAGATTATACAATTAGAACAGAGAGAAAAAGAAAGAAGAAACACTGAGTTCAGGTAAATTGGGAATATCATTACATGCACAAACATATACTAATGGAACAACTAAAAGGATAGAGGACAGAAAAAAAGAGCAAACCAAATACTCAAAGAAATAATAGCTTAAAACCTTCCAAATTTGATAAAAAAACATTAATCTA
>NW_006921867.1:3521868-3523682 GCF_000298275.1 Orycteropus afer afer
AATCTTTCACCCAAGAATCTTATATACACAAAACTATCTTTGAGTAAAAAAGAATAAAAACATAAACAGAAACCAAAAATATTCGTTGCTAACAAACTTATCTTACAAGATATACTAAAGGACATTTTTTATACTAACAACAACAGTAACAAAATTACATAAAATAGAGTACTAATGTTGATAATTATGCAGTTAATAATACAATAGATTATATGTGTATATTTCTTAATGGATTTTAAAAAGCAATTGCATAAACAATGATAACTGTATCAGGTGTATAACATAAAAATATATATATTTGACAACAACAGCAGAAAGGTGGCAGGTAGGAAAAAACTATCTTTTTGTAAGTTAATGACACCACATGGTAACTTGAATTCTCAGAAAAAATGAGGAGAATCATTCATGGAGAAACTGGAAGTAAATACATCCATCAGTGAGCAGCTGATTTTCAACAAGGGAGCAAAATCCATTCACTGTGGAAGAAGTAGCCTAACAATGGTGCTGGCAAATCTGTATATCCATTAGCAGAAAAATGAAGCAGGATCCATACCTCACACCATTCACAAAAACTAACTCAAAATGGATCAAAAAACCTAAATATTAAAGCTAAAACTATAAAGTTCCTGGAAGATAATGTAAGGTCAATACTATGGGACTTAATTTTCTTTAGAAATATATTATCAAAGACAATTACAAACACACAAATAACAGATGACAAATTAGTTAACTAAGACATCCTAAAATTTAAATACTTGTGCTCATCAAAATATTTATCAAGAGTAAAGAGATAACCTACACACTGGGGAAAAAAAAAAAGTTTGAGAATGGCATACAGTTAAAGGTCTCATCTCTACAACATGTCATAAAGCTCAACAACTCAACAACTCAAAGACAATCAATCAAATTTATTAAAGGGCAAAGTCCATGAAAAGACAATTCACCAAAGAGGACATTCCAGCAGCTAACAAATGCATGAAAATATGCACATGATCGTTAGCCATTAGAGAGATGTAAATCAAAACTTTGCCCCTGCAAAAATAGCACTGATCAAAAAACCAGAAAAATAAAATAAATATTTGGTGAGGTTGTGGGAAGATTGGAACCCTGATCCACTGTTGGTGGGATTGTAAAATGGTACAGCTCCTATAGAAAATGGTCAGGGACTTCCTGTAAAGCTAGAAAAAGAAGTGCCTTATGATCCAGCACTTCCATTCTTCAATATATACCTGAGAGATCTAAGAGCAGTGACATGAATAGACATATACACACTTGTGTTCATTGAGGCATTATTAAGAATAGCAAAAGATGGAAACAACCTAAAGGCTCATCAACTGATGAATGAATAAAAAAAATATGGTACATACATATAATGGAATTGTTATATGCCGTCGAGTTGGACCCGACTCATAGCAACCCCTCCTTGGGTTTCTGAGATGGTATCACTATAGAAATAGATTGCCCCATCTTCCTTCCTAGGAGTAGCTGGTGGGTTTGAACTGCCAGCCTTCTGGTTAGCAGTCCAGTGCATTAGGCACTACTACTACCAGAACTCCCATAATGGAATACTACACATGTATAAAAAAAAATAATGAAGAGTTCTTGAAACATTATAATATGGATGAATTGGTTTTATTATATGGTTTTCCACCATAAGACAATTTTTTCCCACCACTCGTCTGTCAGTTTGTCATACTATAATGACTTGCATGTTGCTGTGATACTGGAAGTTATGCCAATGGTATTTCATATATCAGCCAGGTCACCTATGGTAGATGGGTTTCAGCAGATCTTCCAGACTAAAACAGACTGGG
>NW_006921867.1:3524512-3525913 GCF_000298275.1 Orycteropus afer afer
AAGAACAAAGCCAGGGGCTGACTGAGGAACAGATCATCAATTGTTTATATCTAAGTTCTAGTTGAAGCTGAAGAAAATTCTAACAAGTCCGCAAGGTCCAAGGTATACCCTTGAGTATATATCCCACCTGAATTTATAGACAGTCTCAAGAATGGATTGACACATTGAACATTAATAACCAAACACCAGACACATTGTGGGATGAAATCATAGATGAAGAAATCAAAGGTCACTAAAAAATGCAGAAAAGAAAGAAAAGACCAAAATGTTGTCAGAAGAGACTCTAAAACTTGCTCTTGAACATAGATTAGATGAAGCAAATGGAAAAAAAAAATCATGAAGTAAAAGAGCTTAACAGAGAATTTCAGAGGAAAACTTTAAGAATAGCCCTGAAACATTGTCTGATTCAGTGCAAGAAGATGAGCCCCTCACTTCAGAAGGGACTCAAAATATGACTGGGGAAGAGCTTCCTGCTCAGAATAGAGCTGATCTTAATGACATGGATAGAGTAAAGTTTTCAGGACCTCCATTTGCTGAAGTGGCATGATTCAAAACGAGAAGAAACAGCTGCAAACATCCAGTAATAATAAGAACATGGAATGTACAAAGTATGAATCTAGGAAAATTGGAAGTTGTCAAAAATGAAATGAAACACATAAAGATCAATTTCCTAGGCATTAGTGAGCTGAAATGGACTGGTTTTGGCCATTTTGAATCAGATGACTGTGTGAACTACTATGCCAGGAACGGTGTGGCATTCGTCATCACAAAGAATGTATCAAGATCTATCCTGAAGTACAATGCTCTCAGTGATTGGATAATATACATATGTCTACAAGGAATACCAGTTAGTACTACTATTATTCAAATTACGCACCAATGACCAAAGCCAAAGATGAGGAAATTGAAGAATTTTATCAATTTCAGCTGTCTGAAATTGACCAAACATGCATTCAAGATGTGTTGGTTATCACAGGTGATTGGAATGCAAAAGTTGGAAACAAAGAAGAATCACCAGTACTTGGAAAATATGGCCTTGGAGATAGAAATAACACTGGGGATCACATGATAGAAATTTGCAAGACCAAGGACTTCTTAATTGCAAATACCTTTTTACAACAACAAAAACGGTGGCTATACCCATGGACTTTGTCAGATAGGGTACACAGGAATCAGATTGACTACTTCTGTGGCGATGGAGAAGCTCAATATCTTCAGCCAAAACAAGGCCAGCAGCTGATAGTGGAACAGACCATCAACTGCTCATATGCAAGTTCAAGTTGAAACTGAAGACAATTAAAACAAGTCCACAAGAGCCAAAATATGACCTTAATTATATCCCTCCTGAACTTACAGGCCATCTAAAGAATAGATTTGATGCATTGAACACCAATGACTGAA
>NW_006921867.1:3526013-3531439 GCF_000298275.1 Orycteropus afer afer
AATGGAAGAAATGACAAGGTAAAAGAACTGAACAGAAGATTTCAAAGAGCAAAACAAAGTCAATTATTATAATGAAATGTGCAAAGACCTGGAGTTAGAAAACCAAAAAGTGAAGAACACACTGGACATTTCTCAAGCTGAAAGAACTGAGGAAAAAAATAAGCCTTGAGTTGCAATTTTTAAAGATTCTATAGGCAAAATATTGCAAGATGCAGGGAACATTAAAAGAAGATGGAAGGAATATGGAGAGTCACTGTACCAAAGGAATTGGTCAATGTTCATCCATTTCAGGAGGTGGTATATGCTCAATAACCAATGGTATTGAAGGAAGAAGTCAAGGCTGCACTGAAGGAATTGGTGAAAAACAAAGCTCCAGGAATTGATGGAATATCCTCTGAGGTGTTTCAACAAATGGATGTTGTGCTGGAGGCACTCACTGCGTAATGCCAAGAGATTTGGAAGACAGCTACCTGGCCAACTAACTGGAAGAGATCCATATTTGTACCCATTACAAGAAAGGTGATCCCACAGAATGTGGAAATTAACAAACAATATCATTAATATCACATGCAAGTAAAATCTTACTGAGGATAATTAAAAAGTGACTTCAGCAGTATATTGACAGAGAACTTCCAGAAATGCAAGCTGGATTCAAAAGAGGACGTGGAATGAGAGATATCATTGCTGATGTTAGATGGATCTTGACTGAAAACAAAGAATACCAGAAAGATGTTTACTTATGTTTTCTTGACTATGCAAAGGCTTTCAATTGTGTGGATCATAACAAATTATGGAGAACATGGAGAAGAATGGGAATTCCAGAACACTTAATTGTATTCATGAGGAACCTAGACCAGGAGGCTGTCATTCTAACAGAACAAGGGTATACTGCATGGTTTAAAATCAAGAAGGAAGTGTGTCAGGGTTGTCTCCTTTCACCATACTTATTCAATCTTATGCTGAGAAGCTGGATTATATGAAGAATGTAGCATCAGGATTGGAGGAAGAATCATTAACAACTTGCTATATGCAGATGACAAACTTTGCTTGCGGATAGCGAGGATGACTTGAAGCATGCAGTGATGAAATTGAAGACTACAGTTGGCAGTATGGATTACACTTCAATATAAAGAAAACAAAAATCCTCACAACTGGATCAATAAACAGCATTATGATAAATGGAGAAAAGATTGAAGTTGTTAAGGACTTCATATTACTTGGTTCTACAATCAATACCAATGGAAGCCTCAGTCAAGACATCAGACAATGTATTGTGTTGGTCAAATCTGCTGCAAAAGACCTCTTTCGAGAGTTGAAGAGCAAAGATATTTCTTTGAAGATTAAGGTGTGCCTAACCCAAACCATGTTATTTTCAATCACCTCTTATGCCTGTGAGAGCTGGACAACGACTAAGGAAGACCAAAGAAGAGTTGATGCTTTTGAGTTGTGGTGTTGGTGAAGAATGCTGAGAGTACCATGGACTGCTAAAAGAACTAACAAATCTGTCCTGGAAGAATGGACAAATCTATCCTGGAGGAAGTGCAGCTGAAATGCTCCTTGGGAGCGAGAATGGCCAGACTTCTTCTCACCTATTTTGGTCATGTTGTCAGAAGGGACCATTCTCTGGAGAAAGGTATCACGCTTGGTAAAGTGGAGGGTTAATTAAAAAGGGGAAGGTCCTTAACAAGATGGATTGATACAGTGACTGCAACGATGGACTCAGGTATAGCAAAGATCATGCGGATGGCACAGGACCAGGTAGTGTTTCATTCTGTTGTACATAAGGTTGGTATGAGTCAGAGACAACTCGACAGCACCTAATGATAACAACAACATTCAGTGTGTAGGCTGAGCAAATAATCTAAGAAGCTGGATTATATGAAGAAGATTATTAGCATCAGGATTGGAGGAATACTCATTAACAATCTGCAATATGCAAATGACACAACCTTGCTTGCTGAAAGTGAAGAAGACTTGAAGTACTTACCAATGAAGATCAAATACTATACACTTCAGTATGGGTTACACCTCAAAATAAAGAAAATAAATTCTCATAACTGGGCAACATCATGAAAAATGCAGAAAAGATTGAAGTTGTCGATGACTTCATTTTACTTGGATCCACAATCAACACCAATGGAGGCAGCAGTCAAGAAATCAAAAGAAGTGTTTCATTGGGTAAATCTGATGCAAAAGATCTCTTTAAACTGTTAAAAAGCAATGATGTCACTTTGAGGACTAAGGTTTGCCTGATCCAAGTCATGGTATTTTCAGTCATCACATATGTATGCAAAAGCTAGACAATGAATAAGGAAGAAAAGAAAAAATGATACCTTTGAATTATGTTGTTAGTGAATAATATTGGATATTCCATGTACTGCCAGAAAAGTAAATAAATCTGTCTTGGACATAGCACAGTCAGAATGCTCCTTAGAAACGAGGATGGCAAGACTTCATCTCACTTATTTGGTCATGTTATCATGAGGGACCAGTCCTTGGGGAAGGGCATCATGCTTGGAAAAGTAGAGGATCAGTGATTAAGAGGAAGACCCTTGAGAAGATGGATTCACACAGTGGCTGTAAAAATGGCCTCTAGCATAGCAACAATTAGGAAGATAGCACCGGACCAGGCAGTCTTCATTCTGTTGCACATAGGGATACTGTGGGTCAGAACAAACTCAACAGCACCTAACTACAGCAAGACCAGTTTTTAGTCTATAAGTGAATTGTAAAAATAGGGTAAAATGTGAAACCTAACCCACATCTTTTACCATACACCTCTACCCATATCCCACCTGTTGGTACCTTATCTATTTTCAAACTTGAAGGGAGCTGCAGTGATAGGGAATACATTTACCAGTGTTCAACTAATCAAAGAGAATCGAGACATAAAGGCTAGATTAGGTTGGATGATCAAGAAGAAGCTCTCACGATGGTTACTCCCCATCCCAAATCATTCCATCACCATACAAATAAACTGTAGGACAAAAAAGGTAAACTTTTTTCTTATACCCCACTCTAGTTACTGCACTGTCTTTCATACCTTGGCTCCCCTTCAAAATGTTTCATATACAATTAACTTATTTATTTATTTTGGCTAAGCACAGCATAATTCTTAATAGTAAAGTCTCTGGAGTTTAATCAATAACAAAAACAGTGTGACTTTGAACAAGAAACTTAAGTTTTATTTGATTTAGTTTCCTTATTTGTAAAATGGAGATCATGGATGGTGGTTCACTCCTTGCTTTGCTATCAGTAGTGAGTGAATACATATAAAATACTTAACATATTTGCTGAAATTAATAAGTACACAGTAACTCATGATTATTTGTTTTAATGTATAATGTTAAATTTTGCTAAATGTCATTTAACTATAATAGTAATTATTATTTCTCAACTTTCCCTTTTCTTCCCTTCCCCTGTATTCTACTTCCCAGAGGCAATCACTTATTTCCTTTAACTCTTTCTTCAAGTAGTTACTTCCCCATTATTAGAAGGAAAAAAAATTATAATAATATCTTTTGATTTATTCTTTTTTCAAAGTACTGATTGATTTCCTATAGTTGTTGATGACAATTTAAACTCTCTTTGGCCCACCACCTTCTTTTTCTCCATTGTCCCCATTTTATGACAATTTAATTAAATTCATATTCAGTTATTTTTATTAATACTATGTAATTATATTCCCTGTAGATCCAAGTTGTTTTATTCCATTATTATCAAACTTTAGTTTTCCTGTCAGTTAATAATAGCTTCATTTAGAATGTTTCATGTTCTTCATATTTTTAATTAAATCTTATTAACACCATGCAGAATGTTACAATATCATAAAGAAGTTATGTAAAATGTTTCTTGATATAAGTTTTCATTAGTTTAACTTACTAAGTAATTAATCAATTCCATTCTTTTGAAGCTCTCTATTTTTTAGTTTTGATTTGTTAGCATTATAACATTGTTTTTTATATTTTTCTCTCTTTATCTCATTTGACATCTATAATTGTATATAATTTTAAATTGCAAAACATTTTTATTTTTTGCCAACTAGTGATCAATTTTCCCAACAGTATCTACTACAGTGCATTCTTTTGCCAAATGATTTGTAGTGCCCCCTATACAATAAATCAACTGAATTTATGTGCATATATCTGCCTTTGAACTTTCATTTTTTAAAAAATATTTCTATTTGAAATATTTATAGCTGCTCAAGTAGTTACAAAATATAGTACAGAGTCATTTCTACCCTTCATCCTTCATTAGCTTGCCCTTCATTGGCCTTTTCTCTGTGCTTTCACTAATAGTTTAGTCTACGTTCTTTCTAGAGCTAAATAAAGGCTTACCTCATTTTACTGCATTTCATTTATTGCACCTTGCGGGTATTGTATTTTTGACAAAATGAAAGTTGTGGCAACTCTACATTGAGCAAGAATATTGGAGCCGTTTTTCCAACAGCATGTGCTCACTTAGTGACTCTGTGTCCCATTTTAGTAATTCTCACAATATTTCAAATTTTTTCATTACACTATTGCACACTTAATAGACTAAAGTCTAGTGTAAATATAACATTTATGTACACTGGGAAACCAAAAAAATGGTGTAACTTGTTTTGCGATATTCACTTTATTGTGACATTCCCTTTATTGCAATGGTCTGAAACCAAACTCTCACTGTCTCAGAGGTATACCTGTACCCGTCTTTGTGGATTTTGTTGCTTTTATAAATAGTATCCTATTCTATTATTCTTTATATATAGTTTTACTGATGCAGAGGAAATTTTTTAATTAAATTGATTTTATATTCAACACATACTTAGCTCTCTTATTAATTCTAAAACCTTGCCTGTGGTTTCTCATATTTTCTTTGTAGATTATCATAATATGTGAAAAACTGACAGGATTTTTCCTTCTAATCCCTATATTTGTTTGTTGAATAGTTAAAACTATGTCAAGGAATAATGTTGGTAGAAACCATCCTTGATTTGTTCCTCATTTTAAAGCTAGTATCTCTAAAGTTTGTCCACTGAGCATGATGTTTGCTGTAGAACTTTGGTATATAACTTTATCAGATTAATGAAATTCTCCTTGATTCAGAGTATCATGAGGATTTTTTAATTGAGATAGTTGCAACATTTCTCCTTGAAACTATATTACAGTGAATTAATTCATAGATGTCCTGATACTGAGACTACATAGATTTTCTGATGCATTCCTGAGAAAAACTTTACTTGAAAATATAGTTATTGAATTTTATTATTAAGTTCAATTAACTAAGATATTTTTTCTATGTTTATAAGTGAAGTATTCATATCATTTTATTTTCTTTAACTGCCTTTGAAGTGGGAGCTCTGGTAGCATAGTGCCTAAGGCACTTGACTGCTAACCAGAAGGCTGGCAGTTCAAACCCACCAGCCACTCCTTGGAAGGAAGGTT
>NW_006921867.1:3531539-3533707 GCF_000298275.1 Orycteropus afer afer
GGTCGCTATGAGTCGGGGCCGACTCGACGGCAAATAACAACAAAAAAGCCTTTAAAGTGTTTTGGAACCAAGGTTGCATATAAGCCATATAAAGTGAATTGTCAGCTTTCCTTTGGTTATAAGATTTTATTCATGCTCCTTCATTATTATTTTCACATGTTCTATTTCTCTTTTTCATTTTTGCTAATTTCCTGTCTTACATTGTAAAGATAAAATTTCTTCTGCTGGTGGAAGATTAAATAAACAATTTTGATTGTCCTGATACTTACCTCTAAAATAGCAAGAGATTATTCAAGCATATATTTAAGTTTTCCTAACAGTATTATTGTACCAACTTCTATATCTGTTACCACATAAAACACATAGGATATTAAGTCAATTCCCTGTGATATCTGTCTTCACCCACCTGATATGCACTCCATTGATTGAAGCCCCTGTAAGGGCCAGTAGAGGAAATGTTTGGATTTTCATTTCTTTAAGTGTTTTATTATAAAATTGGTAGCAATAGATGAAATACTTTTAAAGGTGGAGTGATATATACACGTTTGAGTCACAGAAAGTTCAAGCTTATGACAATCTTAGAGGATGTTTCAGGTGAGAGGCAAGATTTGAAGCAAGAACATTTGGTTTGAGATTATTTTTAAGTCAAGACAAAATAATGGTGGGAGTTTCAATTCTTAATGGTATGGAAAAAAGGGAAATATTTAGAGAGATATTTGGAAGATTTGGAGATGGTTACAGTGTTGAATGATATAATAACCTCAGAAAACCAGTCCAAAGTCCTTCTCTCCCTTTCTCTTTCACTTCATCACTATTTCTTTCACTTTCTCTTTTTTCTCTCTGTCTCCAGCCTCCATGCCCCTCTGACTTCCCCATACACACCCACACAGAGGCTTTTCTATGGAAAATAGCACCTGTGGCAATTTATTTCAAATTGTTCATTAATATCTCACAGCTGGCAAATGGAAACTGTGATGGCTAATAAATACCACTCTTTGGTGGCCCTTCACATGTGGTGGCCAGGATACATGCCAGATCTGCCATACAGTTCATATGCCTCTCACATGTAAACATACTGTTTTGACTTTTTTCACCTTGAATTTTCATGATGGCAAATCCATCTTCTTCTTGTTGCCATTAGGTGCCATCATGTTGATTGGGACTCAGTAATCCATGTACAGCAGAACTAAACATTGCCAGGTCCTGCTCCATGCTCACAACTGTTGCTATGATTGAGTCCATTCTTTCAACCACTGTGTCAATCTATCCCATTGAGAGTCTTCCTCTTTTTCTGTGAAGCTCTACTTTACCAAGCATGATGTCCTTCCCTCCTGAAAATATGTCCAAAGTACATGAGACTAAATTTCCTTATCTTCGCTTCTAAGCAACATTTTGCTTGTACTTTTTCCAAGACAGATTTGTTCATTCTTCTGGAAGTTCATGGCATATTCAATATTCTTTAGCAACACCACAATTCGAAGGAATCACTTATTTGCTCTTCCGTATTCCTTGTCCAGCTTTTACCTGCACATAAGGTGACTGAAAAATACCATGGCTTAGATTAGGCACACCTTAATCCTCAAAGGGACATCTTTGCTTTTTAACACCTTGAAGAGGTCTTTTGCAGAAGATTTGTCCAATGCAATATGTCCTTTGATTTATCGAGTGCTACTGCCATGGGCATTGATTGTGGTTCCAAGTAAAATGAAATCCTTGACAATTTCAATCTTTTTTCCATTTATCATGATTCTACTTATTGGTCCAGTTAAGAGGATTTTTCATTTTCTTTAAATCTAGGTGTATCTCAGATAGGAGAGTGAAGTCTTTTACCTTCATCAATAAGTGCTCCTTATTTTGCTCCTCAGCTAGCAAGGTTGTATCATCTGCATATCAAAGGTTGTTAACAAGTCTTCCTCCAATCCTGATGCCATGATCTTCTTCATATAGAGCAACTTCTCAGATTATTTGCTCAGCATACAGATTAAGTATGGTGAAAGTATATAATCCTAACCTACATCTTTCTTGATTTTTAAACTAGGTGTTATCACCTTATTCTTTTCAAGCAACTGCTTCTTCTCATGTGTACAGGTTCCAGATGAGCACAATTAAGTGTTCTGGAATTCCCATTCTTTGCCATGTTATCCATAATTTGTTATGATCCGCACAGT
>NW_006921867.1:3533807-3537903 GCF_000298275.1 Orycteropus afer afer
ATGAGCACAATTAAGTGTTCTGGAATTCCCATTCTTTGCCATGTTATCCATAATTTGTTATGATCCGCACAGTCAAATGGCTTTACATAGCCAATAAAACACAAATAAACATCTTTCTGGTATTCTTTGCTTTCATCCAAGATCCATCTGATATCAGCAATGATATTTTTCATTCTAGATCCTCTTTTGAATCCAGCTTGAATTTTTGGCAGTTCTTTGTCAATGTACTGCTTTAATCGTTTTTGAATTATATTCTGCAAAATTTTACTTGTGTGTGGTATTAATAATATTGTTTGACAATTACTTCATTCTGTTGGATCGCCTCTTTTTGGAATGGACACAAAATTAGATCTCTTTCAGTAGGTTGGTCAAGTAGTCTTCTTCCAAATTTCTTGGCATGGAGATGTGAGCACTCCCAGCATTGCATCTGTTTGTTGAGATATCTCAAATAATATTCCATCAAATCCATCTACTTTATATGTATGACTAAGGAAACAACACTGATTCCAAACATAAGAGGTGTTAGTAACTTATCTTTTGAATAATAAGGGCCAAGAACCATGTTTCCTGAGTGATAAACATTTTAACAAGGCACTATGTTCCCCATATCTGCTTTTGTTAAAGTCAAAATTTTCCAGATAGATTTAATAGTGGTTTGGCAACAGTTGAAGAAGCAGTGATATATAGTGCCCAACTGAGTATTGATTGTGATAGTTTCCCTCTGTGAGACTCCTCTTCTGAAAACTGAAAGAGTCAAAATAAGTGGATAAATTACCAATCAAGCAACAGACTTAACCTTTGTGTGTTATAAATGTAGCGAGGACCTCTGATTCATTACCAAGCTAATCTCAGAGGTCCTATGCAATGCCTAAAATGATTGTAGACATAATAGAGCAGGGGTCATTTGTGGGAGGCTGATGACTACCAGCTCAGAACTGGATGTAGTCAGTACTAAGCTTATTTACTGTTTTAGCAAGTATGTTGCTGTTGTTATTTGCCATCAAGTTGGCCCCGACTCCTAGCAACCCCTCCTTGGGTTTCCGAGGCAGTTATCACTACGGAAGTTGGATTGCCCAACCTTCCTTCCGAGGAGTGGCTGGTGGGTTTGAACCGTCAGCCTCCTGGTTAGCAGTCAAGTGCCTTAGGCACTATGCTACCAGAGCTCCTAAGTATACTCCTGCTTAAAAAATTAATATTCCTCTTATTTTGGAGAAACTTTTTTTTTAATTGTGATTTGGGTGAAAGTTTACAGAGCAAATTCATTTTCCATACAACAGTTCATACATGTTTTGTTTCATGACATTGATTACAATCCCCATAATGTAATAATTCTCTTCCCACTTCCTCCCTCTGGTAATCCATTCCATGTGTCCTTCTTTCCTAAGCATTCCTGCCCTCTGAGCTGTCTCCCTGTGGAAGTATTGCCCTTCTGGCCTTCCGTGGTTGATTGTTCTAAGGAATGTAAAGTTATCCAATGTATAAATGCAAAAATTTATCCACATAATTAAAAAGAAATAAATGAGTCCCAATATGAATTCTCAAACATACTCTCCTTTCACCTGATTAGGACAAAATGATATTTATGCTTTTGAATACAGAACTCTATATAGATCTCACAAATTATAAACGTGGCTGCACAAGAAGGATACAGACAACATAATTTTCATATTAGGAGGCATGTTTTTAAATGGTGATATAATTCACTGAGCTATAAAATATACAAGGAAGAGACAGTTTACAGATGAATTCATTTGGACATATTCTGAGTTTTGAGTATCTGAGAGCCAATAGGCTGGAGGAAATAGTTTGGACTAGAAGTATAATTTGGGGAGTTCTCAAATATAGGTGTTACTTCAAGCAATGACGGTGGATGGAATCTACCAGGCAGAGATCTGTGAGTGAAGAAAGTAGATCAACCACAAAGTCTTGAAAAATATCAACATCTAAAGAAAAGTACAGGGAGTGACCAGAAGGGTAATAGTTTGGGCAACAAAGGCTAATGAGAACCAACAGAGGACAGAGTTTTAAGAGGAAAATAATAAACTAAAATGGCCAGTGTTAAGGTGTCATCACATAATATGGGAAATGAAAAGTGTTCCTTGTATTGGCTAACCAGGAGGTCTTTCTTAACCTTTGTATGTTTAGTTTCATATATAGCATCATGATCAGAAAACAGATTGTAATGGGTCAAGGGAACAATTTTTTACTTTAGAGAAATTTTCCTGTGAAGGAAAAGAGTAATAAATGGCTTAAGAGGTTTTCAAAATGGAAAGGGCATTTTATGTTAGGGTGTAATATATATGGACACATTTGAAGTCTTAAAAATAGAGGCAATATAGGCACCTTTATAAAGAAGCTGACTGAAAAAAAAAATTGCCAACGAGTTGGCTGCAACTCATGATGACCTCAGGTATGCCAGAGGAGAACTGTGCTCCGCAGGATGTTCAAGGCTGTGATCTTTTAAAAGCAGGTCCTCAGGCCTTCCTTGCCAGGAGCATCGAGCTTGGTTTGAACTGCCAAACTTTTGGTTGTTGTTGTTATGTGCCATCGAGTCAGACCCAACTCATAGTGACCCCTCCTTGGGTTTCTGAGGTGGTATCACTGTGCAAATAGATTGTCCAACCTTCCTTCTGAGGAGTGGCTGGTGGGTTTGAACCGCCAGCCTTCTGGTTAGCAGTCAAGTGCCTTAGGCACTATGCTACCAGAGCTCCTAACTTTTGGTTAGTAGCCAAATTACCTAACCATTTATGCCATCCAAAGACTCCATAAATCTAGCTAATCTAGCTTAAATTCTTTTGTTCACATGTATTTGCAAAAGATGCAAAAGTAAAATATGTTGTTGTTAGGTGCCATCAAGTCAACTCCTTCTCATAGTGACACTATGTGCAACAGTACAAAACACTGCTTGGTCCTGTGCCATTCTCACAATCTGTTCTATGTTTAAGCCCATTTTTACATCCACTGTGTTAATCCATCTTATTGAGGGTCTTCCCCTTCTTCTCAAAATAATATATGTGAATGCATTGTTCAGACCACTATGGCTTTCCATTATGAGTCTGCTTACAGACATACACATTTCCAATCACATTGGAGAGCTATACACATTTTTTCAGAAGTGGCTAAAGCACAATAGACTTGAGGATGTACTATTACGTACAAATTGAAAAGGTTTTTTTGGAAGGTTTTATAAATCTAGGTTGAAAAAAGTAGGATGCTTATTTGGAATATGTTTAGCATATAATTTTTGTCATCTTTTAATTTATTTATAAGGGACATGGGGAAAAATTCAAATAAATATCTAATGGTGTATGAAACAGAAGCAATAAAGAGCAATTAAATCAGTGAAAATATTTTGGCATAGAAAACAAAAGAATTGCAATAAAATGTAACAAAATTCAAATCATAATTCAACACAGTAGTTTATTAACTAGAAGACATAAATGTCTATCATAAGTCATGATTAATTTCTTGTCTCTTTGAGCCAATTAATGAAGAGAAATGGATTATAAGTATTATATTAAAATATAATTAAATTAATTGCTGATTTTGTTGCAAATGTTTATATCAACAAAGTAGGACACATAATATCTCACAACAGTAAGGTATTGGAAACAAACTAGTTAGTAAGCATTATCAATTAAAACAATATTTAGGATCACTCAGGGATGATAACTTCAAATGTACCGAAATCTTACCATTTATATGAAAGAAGCTTACCTAACTTGACAAAAATCATAGACCATTAAATAACATTACTAATATAATTTTAAAGCTGAACAAACATGTTTCATACCATCCATTAAAAAAAAAATCACCATGGTAGAGGAAAGACTGAATACTCATGCCCTTATCACTGTGAAAGATAAAAATTCCATGTATATGAAAAGAATTTAAGAGAGTGCAGCCTAAAACATTGGAAAAAATGTTATAGAGGTATGTCCAGCACATAGTTAATAAAAATAACTTCCCCGAATTTTTCTTTTTTTGAGATTATGCCACTCTTTAAAATTTGTTCATTTCTTTTCATATTTAAAATAAACAATCTATGTATACAATTAGTTTGTGTTCAAATTAAAAAAAAAATTAAACAAGGCCA
>NW_006921867.1:3538436-3540291 GCF_000298275.1 Orycteropus afer afer
CTATTCGACTCATGGCGACCCCTCCTTGGATTTCCAAGGCAGAATCTTTACAGAAGTAAATTGCCCAAGCTTCCTTCTGAGGAGGGACTGGTGGGTTTGAACCACCAGCCTTTTGGTTAGCAGTCAAGTACCTTAGGCACAAAGCCGCTGTTAGGTGCACTGGAGTCAGTTCCAACTCATAACAACCCTTCATGCAACAGATCAAAACACTGCCCAGCCCTGCACCGGCCTCACTATTGCTGTCATGCAGCCACTGTGTCAATCCATCTCATTGAGAACTTCCTCTTTTTTCACTGATGAGCTCCCGTGCAAAGGGTATTCTTCTCCAGGGACTGGTCCCTTCTTACAACGTGGCCAAAATAGGTGAGATTGTTTGGTCCACCGGTACACTCACCATTTATTCTGTTGAATATGTATTTGCAATGAATAAGTTGTTGATCTTGCAAAGTTCTACCACACAAGCTATGGCATTATTGCTATCACCAAAACCACATTTTTCAACTACCTATCCACCTTCATTGTTTCCAATTTTCACACTCCAATCACTAGTAAATATCAATGCATCTTAACTGCATGTTTGATCAATGTCAAGGTGCGGAAGTTGGTAAAAAATCTTTAAGGTCTTTATCTTTGGCATTCGTTTTTGTGCATAAACATTTAGAATGTTAGTGGCATAGCTTCCAGCATCACAACAATGTGCAAGCCACCACAGTACGAGAAACTGACAGATGAGTGATGGTGCTCCTACGTTTTTCAATGATATCCACATGCCCTGTACACGTCATGCAACAAAGCAAGTGACAATTTTAAAGAAAATCCATGATTTCATCTTTTTAAAAAATTGTTATTTCTTTGCATGTGTGATGTGTGAAAAGCCTGTTGAAAGTAAAGTGTTATCATTCAAAAAGAAGATAAATTGTTTTAAAATTATTATTTTTTGAGACGACAGAGATGTAGTACATATCTGTGGCATTACTAGCCAGTTTCCAATTCATGCTACCGGTCTAGGGACCAAACTCTGGGAACCATTACATTAATGGAAAACTAGATGAATGGGTTTTCTCCATTGGTTTTTGTCATTTAACACATTTATAGGAACAAGGAGAGACTGTAAAATGTAATCATTTTCTTTATTGCGTTATAGGAACCCACCAGGACTACCAGTTCAGGAAATGAATAGCTTTGTTATTTTGTATATTCATTGCTGGCATTAAACATTTAAAAACTTGTATGTACAATTTGGAGAATTTTCTAGGTAACCTAAAGACAAAATTACGTCATCTGCTAAATGGATATTTTAAGTAGTATATTTCAGAAATTCTTTCTAGTGCTTTGCTGTTTCATTATAAATATGATAGTGTAAACCTAACACTCAACATGCAGCATTATATTTACATCGAAGATTAGTGTAAGAAGACACAATTTTAATTACAAATTCAGAATCAAAATTTCATGCCAACTTTATAACTAAAAGGTGAAAAGGTTCAGAGGACAAATAATTGATATGCATTTTCATGTATTCTTTCTCACTCCCTTCTCCTAGGAAGAGTCATTTTTGTCTTGAAATTCATAAAGGATATCCTTCTTATTTTAATGTGTTTAAGATAAAGATTTAAGGATATCTTCCATTCTTATTCCTTTATTTTTTATTGCATTTTGTGCTAGTAGTTAGATTACTCTACCAATGAAAACAATCAACATTCTGATTGATGTGTTTCTTGCATTTTTTTCTTCAGCATTATGTATATAACATCTGTTTTATAGTATAAAGTTTTATTTTATTAAATATAGGGAAAATTTTATTCAAATGGGGTTAGACCACATCTTGGATTTCTTTTAAAAATTAATAAATAAT
>NW_006921867.1:3540403-3541644 GCF_000298275.1 Orycteropus afer afer
ACTCACTGCAATCAAGTCGATTCTACTCATAGCGACCCCTCCTTGGGTCTCTGAGGCAGTATCTCTGTGGAATTAGACTACCCAGTCTTCCTTCTGAGGAGTGCCTGGTGGGTTTGAACCAGCCACATTATGGTTAGCAGTCAATCTATCACCTAATTCTCCTCCCCAGAGGTAAACAATGTTGCCACATTCTTCCCTATACTGTTAGAGAAATAATCCAAGACCAGATAATCAAACAAAACTAGTATTTTTCTAATTTTACGTGAATGTCAGATTATATTATATACATTGTTCTATACCTTTCTTTTTTCCCACTTAACAATATTTCTTGAACACCATACCTTATTGGTGCATCAGAATATATACTCAATCTTTCTTATCACTGTATGATACTTCATTGTCTGGACATACCATAATTTATTCAACCAGTCACCTACCCATGGACATTTAGGTCATTTCTTATCTTTTGCTAATACAAACAATTGTTGAAATAAATTGTTTTTTGTATGTGCCTCTTCACAATTGTGCATGTATACCTATATTCCTAGAACTGGAATTGCTAAGTCAAGGAGTAAGTGTATGTGTGTGTTTTATACTTCTATACTCCAATCAACAATGCATGGGAGTGTTTGCTTCCCATTATACTCATGAACATAGCATATTACCAAGGTTTCAGATCTTTGCTATTATGATAGTTAAATTTCCCCTTTCAATATAATCTTCATTTTCATTCTTTTGTGTGAGATTTAGAAACTCTTCGTATATTTAAGATCCATTTGTATTTCCCTTTCTGTGAACTATTTCCTTGATTTTTTTTTGTATTGTTTTCTGATATCAACATATGGCTTCTACGTATGGGCCCAAGGTGACAGCTCTAGTTCTTACTATCCTCAGAGATCAGTAAGAGCGGACAAGTCCAGAGAAGCCTATCCATATTGTTTTAAGGGCAAGACTCAAAGCTCACGTGCCTTGTTCTCAGTCAAACTATATTGGCCAGAAATCTGATTAAGCCCATGCTTAGATGCCAGGGAGTCTGGAAAATGTACTAATAAGCTTGGAAGCCTTGTGCACAGTGAAACTATATCTATAGAAGAAGGGCATCATGGGTAAGGTGGAAAAGTATCAATTTGCCACAAGTGAGTTATAAATGTGTCTTTTCACGATGGTTCTTTTGCCTTTGCTTATTCTTGATTTCATCCTGCAGAACTTGTAGCTTATTTATATATCTGTATAAAACATTT
>NW_006921867.1:3541800-3542706 GCF_000298275.1 Orycteropus afer afer
CTCTTCTCCTTTTTCCTCTTCTTTCTCTTTTGACATTTGAGATTTACAATTTAAAATTAGTAGTTTCAGTGTAAATCAAAATACATGGCATCAGAGATAGCACGAATAATAGTCTTTGAATGTTGGTATTATAATTCCACATATTGTAGTCTTCTTAAAAGTTTTCTATGATAATTTCCATGTGTATGATTGCTCTCCATGGACATGTTTTGAGATATGTTGAACTCTACTTATTTGTTTACTACATTTATGTCCTGAATCTATCACTCTTTGAAAATTAAAAAGAACTGGTGGGATATAAGGAAGCAAATATGATAGTTTAGGGAAAGATATAGAAAAGAGTGCTTGAAGTGTTTATTAAATTGAATTAAAAATTGAAATAAAAGTAATATACTTTGTAAAAGGTGATTTAATGACTTGGAAAATTTAATTATGGTTATCTGATTAAATTAAAATGTCACGAAACATTGGTATCATCAGAATTGATTTGTGAGCACCACTGCGGTTTTAGATTGATGAAGCTACAACAGGAGATAAAATAATTTTGCCCTCCAGTAAAAAGTCAAAGGAATGAAGTTGTAATGTAAAAATATGTATGACAATAATTTGACACTATGCCTACTATGTCCTCCTACTTCTCTCTCTCTCACACACAGTTTTTTTGTTTGGTTGTTTTGCTTTTCCCTATTCCCGCCCCCCATTCTTCCCCTTTCCTGTTTTCCCCTTCTTTCTTCTACCATATACTGATTTATCTGGTTCTGGGAAAGAAGTACTTTAATATCCTGGATAAATATTTGAAGAGAAGATAAAAGTGGTCCTCATGATAGAGCCTGGTGGAACCACTGAGACTATGGCCACTAGATGCCCTTCAGGTCTGGAATTGAACCCACACCTGTGGTTTCCAGC
>NW_006921867.1:3543576-3545878 GCF_000298275.1 Orycteropus afer afer
TGGCTGGTGGGTTTGAACCGCCAGCCTTCTGGTTAGCAGTCAAGTGCTTTAGGCACTATGCTACCAGAGCTCCTAAATTTTGGTTAGTAGCCAAATTAGTTAACCATTTGTGCCATCCAAAGACCCTATAAAGCTAGCTAATCTAGCTTAAATTCTTTAGTTCACATGTATTTGCAAAAGATGTAAAAGTAAAATATGTTGTTGTTGTTGTTGTTGTTGTTGTTAGGTGCCGTCAAGTCAACACCTACTCATAGCGACCCTATGTGCAACAGAACAAAGCACTGCTTGGTCCTGTGCCATTCTCACCATCTGTTCTATGTTTAAACCCATTATTACATCCACTGTGTTAATCCATCTTATTGAGAGTCTTCCCCTTTTCCTCAAAATAATATATACGAATGCATTGTTCAGACCACTACAACTTTCCATTATGAGTCTGCTTACAGACATACATATTTCCAATCACATTGGAGAGCTATACACGTTTTTTCAGAAGTGGCTTAAGCACAATAGACTTGAGGATGTACCATTTTACGTACAAATTGAAAAGGTTTTTTTAGAAGGTTTTGATAAAAACTAGGTTGATACCACCTCGGAAACCCAAGGAAGGGTCGCTATGAGTTGGGTCCGACTCGATGGCAAATAACAACAACAATATATTGATATGGAATCCACACTGCACATTATATTCTTCAGTCTTCATCAAGAAGTGGTTCAACTCATCCTCACTCTCTGCAAGCAAAGTTGTGTTGTCAGCGTATCACAGGTTGTTAATGAGTCTTCCTCCAATCCTGATGCCACATTCTTCATCATATAGTCCAGCTTCTCAGATTATTTGCTCAGCATACAGACTGAATAAGTATGGTGAAAGTATACAACCCTGACCCACTCCCTTCTTGATTTTAAACCATGCAGTGTCCCATTGTTCTGTTCGAACAACAGCTTCCTAGTCTATGTACAGGTTCCTCATGAATACAATTAAGTATTCTGGAATTCCCATTCTTCTCACTGTTACCTATAATTTGTTATGATCCACACAATCAAAGCTTTTGCATACTCAATAAAACACAAGTAAACATCTTTCTGGTATTCTTTACTTTGAGCCAAGATCCATCTAACATCAGCAATTATATCCCTCCTTCCACATCCTCTTCTTAATCCAGATTTCATTTCTGAAAGTTCTCTGTCAATATACTGCTGCAACCATTTCTTAATCATCTTCAGTAAGATTTTACTTGCCTGCAATATTAATGATATTGTTCAATAATTTCCACATTCCATGGGATCACCTTTCTTTGGAATGGGTACAAATATGGATCTCTGCCAGTCAGTTGGCCAGGTAGCTGTTTTCCAAATCTCTTGGCATAACTGAGTGAGTACCTCCAGCATAGCATACATTTGTTGAAATATCTCAATAGGTATTCTGTCAATTCCTGGAGACTTGGTCTTCACCAATTTCTTCAGTGTAGCTTTGACTTCTTCCTTCAGTACCATTGGTTTATGATCATATGCCACCTCCTAAAATGAATGAAGATCGAACAGTTCGATTTGGTACAGTGACTCTATGTATTCCTTCCATCTTCTCTTGATGTTTCCTGCATCATTCAATATTTTGCCCATAGAATATTTCAGTATTGCAAATCGAGGCTTAAATTTTTTCCTCAGTTCTTTCAACTTGAGAAATGCTGAGCATGTTCTTCCCTTTTGGGATTCTAACTCCAGGTCTTTGAACATTTCATTATAGTAATTGTCTTTGTCTGCTGAAGCTGCTCTTTGAAATCTTCTGTTCAGCTCTTTTATCTTGTCATTACTTCTATTTCCTTTAGCTACACTTCCCTCAACGGAAAGTTTCAGAGTCTATACTAACATTCATTTTGGTCTTTTCTTCATTTCTCATTTTTTTTAATTCGGTTATTTTTTGTTATTATTTTTATTTTAAGAGCTTGTTTTATATTCAACGATGACCTCTTGCTTTCTTTATGGATGATATTCTTTTTTTTCTTTTTATTGTGATTTGGGTGAAAATTTACAGAGCTAATACACTTTCCATACAGCAGTTCACATACACTTTGTCTCATGACATTGACCACAGTTTACCAGAATGCAACAGCTCCCCTCCCACTTCTTCCCCATAGTTACCTCTTCCCTGTGTCCATCCCTCCATGCACTCCTGCCCCCTGGGCTGTCTCCCTGTACATAAGCAGCTCTTCTTTCTCCCATGCTTGTTCTCTCCAAGGAGTGTATCTACCTCAGGTAAATGTTCAACTCATATGCCTGTCTATTGTTTGGCTGGAAGCCACAG
>NW_006921867.1:3559162-3559660 GCF_000298275.1 Orycteropus afer afer
CAAGGCCCCTCAGCACCAAAGGCAAAATCCCTGGGACTGCACTCAGCTGCCGCTTCCTCTCTCTCCGTGCCCCATCTGCCTGCAGTGCTGGCACAATCCTGCCAGACTGCTAATGGCTCTGGAGTTTGTCTGTGATACTGCCCACCTGTGGCACCAAAGATGTGCACAATTTCAGCTGTGTTGGAGTCGGGGGACTACCTGCTAGTAAACTGTGGTCCTGATATCCGTGACAAAGATAAGCACGATGTCTGTCAGGCTGACCCAAGCCCACTCAGTGACCTGCTGAGAGGGGAGGGAGCTCGCCTTCCTGGTGCAACAGTGAGCTCTCCACTTGAGTCTCAGTGGTGGTGCATGTGCCCAGCTACACCCAGGTGACCCAAATTACTGACAAAATCAGGTGCTGGAGGCAGATCCCTGGGACTGCCCGCTGGGATATTGGAGTGGTCACTGGTATGCTGATATAGGGTGTCTTCTTTCTTGGCTCACGGGGATCTCAGG
>NW_006921867.1:3559760-3560797 GCF_000298275.1 Orycteropus afer afer
GGGAAGTTTCCAATGGCCTCTCTCAGCTGCCCGTCCATCCTCCGCCAGGTAGCTCTTTCGTAAATAATCTCCCTGTGCCTTTCCTCTAATTGTGCTCTTCTGTGTTTGGTGCACTCTGATTCAGTGAGCTGTTCAGAGCACCAAAAATCCTAATTCAAAGTGCTGTACCTAGTTTTTCAAACACTTAGATGCTAGAGGGAAATAGCATGGTGCTTACTGACAAGACTCCATTTTGAATCTCATGGATGATATTCTTGATGTCATACAACAATTCTTCTGGTTTTCGGTCACTGATGTTCAGTGCATCAAATCTATTCTTTAATGGTCTCTAAATTCTGGAGAGATATATTCAAGATCATATTTTGGCTCTCATGGATTTGTTTTAATTGTCTTCAACTTGAACTTGAACTTGAATATGAGCAGTTGATAGTCTGTTCCACAATCAGCTCTTGGCCTTATTTTGGCTAAAGATATTGAGCTTCTCCATCGGCTCTTACCATAGTTGTCCTCAATCTGATTCCTGTGTACTCCATCTGGTGAAGTCCATGTGTATAGCCACCATTTGTCTTGTTGAAAAAAGTATTTGCAATGAATAAGTCATTGGTCTTGCAAAATTATATCATGCAATCTCCCACATTATTTCTGTCACCAAGGCCAAATTTTCCAAATACTGGTAATTCTTCTTTATTTCCAGTTTTTGCATCCAGTTACCAGTGATAATTAACACATCTTGATTGCATGTTTGGTTAATTTCAGACTTCAGAATTTGATAAAAGTCTTCAATTTCCTTATCTTTGGCCTTGGTGGTTGGTGCATAAATTTGAATAATATTAGTATTAACTTGTCTTCCCTGTAGGTGTATGGGATTATCCTATAACTGGCAGCAATGTGCTTCAGGACAGATCTTGAAACATCCTTTGTGATGAAGAATGCCATGCCATTCCTCTTCAAATTGTCATTCCTGGCATAGTAGATCATATGGTTGTCTGATTCAAATGGCCAAAACCAGTCCCTTTCAGTTCACTAATGTCTAGGAT
>NW_006921867.1:3561537-3563665 GCF_000298275.1 Orycteropus afer afer
GCTATGAGTCAGGGCCAACTTGACAGCACATAACAACAACAACCTATCTAGCAGTTTCACCTCCCCTCCTCTCCCAACCCTGGTAGCCAGAAAGAAACTTTCCTTCCATAAGTAAACCTTTCCTTGAATTTTTACAGTAATTGATTCATACAATATTTGTCCTTCTGTGATTGACTTATTTCAGTCAGCATAATTGCCTCCATGTTATGAAGTGTTTCGCAGATTGCACATTATTCTTTAGGGTTGGATAGTATTCCATTGTGTGTATGTACCACAGTTTGGTTATCCATTCATTTGTTGATGAACACTTAAATTATTTCCATCTCTTTGCTATTGTAAATAGTGCTGCGATGAACATGAGTGTGCATATATATTTTGTCCCGGCTGTCACTTCTTTAGGCTATATACCTAGTAATGGGTTTGCTGGATCAAATGGTATTTATATTTCCAACTTTTTAATGAATCACCATACCATTTTCCAGAGTGGCTGTATCATTTCATAGTCTCCCACCAGCAGTGTATGAGATTCCCAATCTCTCCACGTCCTTGCCAGCTTTTGTTCTGTTCTGTCTTGTTGAACTTTGCTATTAGTACTGGAGTGAGATGATACCTCATTGTTATTTTGATATGTATCTCTCTAATGGCTAAGATCCTGAACATTTCTTCATGTGTTTTGGCTGCCTGAATATCTTCGTTGGTGAAGTATCTGTCCATGTCTTCTGCCCATTAGTGAATTGGATTGTTTGTCTTTTTGATATTGAGTTATTGGAGATTTCTATACATTTTAGAGATAAGTCACTTGTCAGATATATCATTCTCAAATGTTTTTATCCCAATCTGTAGGTTCTTGTTTTTCTCTTTTGGAGAAATCTTTTCATGAGCATATAGATTTAATTTTTAGAAGATCTCAGTCATCTAGTTTGTCTTCTGCTGTTTGTGCATTTTTACTTATGTTTGGTAGTCTATTAATTATTAATTAATTAAATTTAAATATTAAATAATAATTAGTTATTAGGGCTTCTAAGTTTGCCCCTATTTTTTTCATTGATGACATTTATAGTTTTAGGTTTTACATTTAAGTTTGTGATGCATCTGGAGTTAGTTTTTGTGTATGGTGTGAAGTATGCATCTTGTTTCATTTTTCTGCAAATGGATATCCACTTTTGCCAGCACTATTTGTTAAAGAGACTATCTCTTCCCCATTTAATGGATTTTGTCCCTTTGTCAAATATCAGCTGATCATAGGTGAATGGATCTTTTTTTATATTCTCAATTATGTTCCACTGGTCTATATGTCAGCCATTGTACCTATATCAGACTCTTTTGACTATTGTGGGTATATAGTAGGTTTTGAGATTTGGGAGTATAAGACGTCCTACTTTATTCCTCTTCTCCAGTAGTGCTTTGCTCATTCGAGGTCTCTTTCCTTCCCATATAAAATTAGTGATTGTTTTCCCATGTCTTTAAAGAATGTTCATGGAACCTAGATTGGTATTGCATTGAATGTATAGATTGCTTTGGGTAATAGTGACATTTTCACAATGTTCAGTCTTCCTGTCCATGAGCCTGCTATGATCTTCCATTTATGTAGATCTCTTATATTTTCCCAAAGTAGTGTTTTGTAGTTTTCTTTGTATAGGTCTTTTTTTTTTTTTTTTTGTCCCTGGTAAGATTTATTCCCAGGTATTTTATCTTTTTGGCAGGTATTATAAATGGTATTGATTTCCTTATTTCTTTTTCAGAGATCTCTTTGCTGGTGTAGAGGAATTCAACTAATTTTTGTATATTGATCTTGTATCCTGCCATTGTGCTAAATCTTTCAATTAGTTCCAGTAGCTTTCTTGCTCAGTCTTCCAGGCTTTCTATATATAGAATCATATCATCTGCAAATAGGGATAGTTTTACTTCTTCTTTACCAATTTGGATGCTTTTGATTTTCCTTTCTTGCCTTATTGCCTGCCAGAGAGCCGGGCCGTCTCTAGGAGCTCTGGTAGAATAGTGGCTAAGGCACTTGACTGCTAACCAGAAGGCTGGCGGTGCAAACCCACCAGCCACTTCTCGGAAGGAAGATGGGGCAATGTACTTCTGTAATGATACTGCCTGGGAAACCCAAGGAGGGGTTGCTATG
>NW_006921867.1:3564750-3568276 GCF_000298275.1 Orycteropus afer afer
TTTTTTTTGCTGTTCTTTTCCTAATTGTTGGAGATGGTGGTTTAAAGTATTGATTTTGGGTCTGTCTTATTTTTTGATGTGTGCATTTATTGCTACAAATTGCCCTTTGGGCACTGCTTTTGCTTCGTCCCACTGATTTTCGTATGTTTTGCATTCATTCTTGTTTGATTCAAAGAAATTTTAAATTTCCTTTGTAATTTCTCCTATTACAGAGTAGTTTTTAAGGAGGGTGTTATTCATTTTCTATGTGTTTGCTCTTTTTCCATTGATCTTCCTATTGTTGATTTCTAATTTTATAGCATTGTTATCTGAGAAGATGTTTTGCAATATTTCAATGTTTTTACATTTTTTGAGGCTTGCTTTTTGGTCTAACATATGGTCTACACTGGAGAATGTTCCATGTGCACTGGAGAAGAATGTATATTGTGTTGTTGTTGGGTGGAGTGCTCTTTAGATGTCTATAAGGTCAAGTTGTTTGATTGTATTGTTTAGTTCTTCTGTGTCTTTGGTGAGTTTCTTTCTACTTGTTCTATCTTTCACTTTAAGTGGTGTATTAACGTCTCCTAGTATTACTGTGGAGTCATCTTTTTTTTTTTTAATTCTATTAAAGTAGGATTTATGTATTTTCTGGTTCTTTCATTGGGTATGTAGATATTTATTATGGTTATATCCTCTTCAATTGATCCTTTAATCATTATATAATGTGCTTCCTTGTTTCTTATTTTTATAATTTTTATAAGTAATTTAAGATGAAAAAAATTCATCCCCTCATAAAAATGACTTATTTTTCTCTGTTTTGAAACATTTTATTCAACTTGAGTGATAATTCAGCAGTAGCAAATTTTCAACTTAGAACAATCCATCCTTCAATGGCTCAGCCCATTATTGTCACAAATTTTAATCTGCTCTCCCAGCTCTGTTTGTCACCATTATGCTTAATACTGAAGTAGAAACAGGAGAAACTAGAGAAATAGATGACAGATTGATAAATATGCAGGCAGGAAGCCTGTCTGACAATAATGTGGATTACATGGGTGCCACAAATGGTTAAATGTTCTACTACTAACAAAAGGGCTGGTAGTTTGAACTCACTCAGAGGCACTACAGAAGAAATCCCTGATGATCTGCTTCCAAAAGGTCACAGCCATAAAACCTTATGGGGCACAGTTCTACGCTGCATATATATGGTCACCATGAGTCAGAATTAATGTCATGGCAACTTGATTTTGTTTATTATTATTATTATTATTAATTAGCAGTGCTTCTACCATATGTTAGTGTATAATCCTAAACAGCATAGTTGTCATCCTGCATTCTGAAGAACAGAATTTTTTAAAAGGAGTTTTTAGTGAATTATTATTAGTATCATCTATTTATTTATTACAAAAGGAGGTATTTTTTCTCATTATTTGTGGAATGTCACAAAGAAATTATTGTAGCCTTTTGGGGCATACATGCTGGAGAAGCCTCTTTGCTTTGTTTTCATACCATCTTTGCTTCCAATGGAAACAAAATATGGAGGGAGGGGAGGTGACTTACATATGAAACATATGTTCAATCAGCAGGACAATAAGACAGAATAAGCCTGGAATGCCTAGGAAAATGCTATTGAAGCAGCCCATGAAACCCACTGGCATTGATTCGATTCTGATTCATAGTGACTCCCATTGTGTTTCCAAGTCTGTTAATCTTTACAGAAGTAGACCACCTCATCATCCCCCCACAGAGCAGCTCGTGGGTTTGAACCACTGACCTGATTAACAACCAAATACCTTAACCACTGCATCACTAGAGCTCCTTTGAAGCAGAGCAGACAATCAATATTAGGCCTGAGGCATGTGACTGAGAGGAATAATTCCTGAGGTCAGTAGTTGCTGTCCAGTAGATGATGTGATCCAGTGGCAGGAAGTGTCTATCATGGGCTTTGTCTTATAGGAGGTCTGGTATATTCAGAGGGAAAATTCTGTAACAATCCAATAGAATAGAACCTTGATTAACTAGGAGCACATAGCTATATATCCTGAAATAAGAGAACTACAATCCTCTAAATTTATTTCCTGATGCTGAAAGCGGCAGTGTAGAAAGTCACAAGAGCCTAGATATTGAGCGCAGAGGTCAATAAGATAGAGATTCAAACCTTGGTTATTTTACTCACTGGCCATGTAACCATGTGTAAGTTACTTTTTCTTCTCTGTAAAATGACAAGAAGCATATTTACAATACATGGAAACAACCCAAGATAATAGATGTAAATCTCATGGTACAGTGCCTGGCCTATGGATAAATGATCATTGCCATTTGTTGTGGTTTCGTGACAAACCAGGAAATAAAATTCTCATTAGCATTGCAGCAGGCAATGCATTGCATAGGAACATATTTTTTAAGCACACAGGCCCCAACTACACTTTAACTGGATAAATCAATAAAGTGAAATCTATTTACACCAGTTCCAAAATAGGATCACCATGAACTTTAAACAGAAAACTAAAATTCACTTTATAAAATAATAAATAAATACAACATTCATTTTTATATATTTTTTAAATGCCAGTTCTTAAGTGACAGAACATAAACAATACCAAAGGATAAGCCCACTTAACTTTGTAAATGCTAGAATGTCGCACTGTACATTTTCTGTGTGGGAAAGGTCTATTCTGATTTTTAAAACTTAATTTATGTGTTTCACATTTTCATCATTTAGCATACTTTTGTTTTAGATTTTTCTTTCTTCTATAATTTTGAATCTCTTAAGGAGCTCTGGTAGCATAGTGCCTAATGCACTTGACTGCTAACCAGAAGGCTGGCAGTTCAAACCCACCAGCCACTCCTCGGAAGGAAGGTTGGCCATTCCTACTTCCATAGTGATACTGCCTCGGAAACCCAAGGAGGGGTCACTATGAGTCGGGGCCAACTCGATGGCAAATAACAACAACAACAACAAGCATATTGGTATAACATTATAACCTTCATCAGTTATAAGTGTTAAGATTAAAGATTTTACTTTGTAAGGCTTAAATCTGAATCAGAATGAAGAGATCAAACCCCTGAATCTTAAAATGTCAAATGATACTGGGATCATTATCAACTTAGAAAAGCACTCTTACTTTTACCTCAGCATTTCACTTTGGTAAATATTAGTATTTACCAGTTAGCAAATCTAACACTGTCATTTCTGGAGTTACTCCTTTTTGCATAGGAATGATCCAAGATGAACTTCACATTTGATAAAGCAGACTTTCTTTTTTCCTTTTTTTTTTTCAGGGTTGCCCCCAATTACCATCCCCAACCCTAACCGAGTCTCCTCCCTTCCCTGCCCAGTAACCCCCTCCCGCTGCCCCTCAGAGTTATGCACTCCTGTGTGTCCTGCATTTCCTCCAGTGTGAATGTTTCCCCTCTGGTGCCCTGTGGTTGATTGCTCCAAGGGATGAATTTCCATAGAGTATGTGGGTGTGTCACCCTGGGTTGAGTGGTCTGAATGTACATCTTGTTTACTATTGGGCTGAGAGCCAGCCCCTGGGAGTGAGTT
>NW_006921867.1:3568486-3569997 GCF_000298275.1 Orycteropus afer afer
TCTTCTTTGCTTCTGTTGGTAGGAGACCATTAGTTGCATCTTAGATAGCTGCTTGAAAGCTTTTAAGACCCTAATTGCTACTTATCAACGTAAGTTGTGGAACAAGATTTTTATGTATTTTATTGTGCCAATTGAGTCTGGTGTCTCCTAACACTATGGTCCTGAGTCAGTAGATCCATTGGATCTCTCTCCCACAGTGTCTGGCTGCCCGTGAGGGATTTCTCTACATCTGTCTTCTGTTGTTTCTGTAAGGATTGCAGGTATTTTCTATCATTGGTATCTGTGCAAGATTGGCCTCAGTTGAATCTATCTTTGGTCTAGTATATAACCCTGTTCACTGACCCCCAATCTGATCTTCTCAGATGTATGTGTTTATCTGGAGCCTGGTGTTTAGTGTTAATGGTAATGCAATAATGTGGATATCCTGGTATTAGACTCTGTCGTTTATATCTTATGTGTACAATTCGGTGTCTTCCTTATTCCTAATGTTATCATGGTGGTCAAGCTCTTTCTATATCATCTCTCCCCTTGCCCACCTCAGCATGTGGCCGCCAAATAGCCCAAAATTAATTCCTCCTCTTCCCTCCCCACCCCAGTAACCTACAAAATGAGTTCCCTTCCTTAAGCAAACCCCTCTTTGTCTTTTTACAGTAACTGGCTCATACAATATTTGTCCTTCTGCGATTGACTTATTTCACTCAGCATAATGTCTTCCAGGCTCATCCATGTTGCGAGATGATTCGAGTATCTTTCATTGTTCTTTAATGTAGGATTGTATTCCATTATGTGAATGTACCATAATTTGGTTATCCATTCATCTGTTGATGGGCATTTACGTTGTTTCCAATCTCTTTGCAATAGTGAATTATGTTGAGATGAACATATGTGTGCATATGTCTATCCGTGTTCTGCCTCTCACCTCTTTAGTATATATTCCTTGTAATGGAACTGCTGGGTCAAATGGTATTTCTATTTTCAGTTTTTTAAGGAAACACCATATTATTTGCCACAATGGTTGTACCATTTTATAATCCTAGCAGCAGTGCACAAGAGTTCTAATCTCTCCACAACATCACCAGAATTTGTTATTTGATAAAGCAGACTGTTGACAAAAAAAGTTTATAGGGGAGAATACCCCAATTTCAATACTAATTTAAGCTCAGGGAAAATGAACATCGACCTTTTGGAACTGTGGTTGATTTACAGTTGTGGAGAATAATTGCAAATGCTGAATGTTCTGTTGCCCAGCATGACTTCTGTTCCTGCCAATGAGATAAGCAATTATAACAATGAGGGCAAGTTTTGAAAGTATGCCATCAATGGTGATAGGACTCAGCATGTTATTTTCATACAGTTGACATTCTTCCACAGATCCAAATCTCTTACCTTCAAATACGAAAGCTTGGACCCATCAAAATTTTGAATATGTTTCCTGAAAAGGCATTTGTGACTTGAACCTTTTCCTAGGCATGACAATTACAAATATTTTCAATGGTTGAATGAATGCCTCT
>NW_006921867.1:3571122-3572042 GCF_000298275.1 Orycteropus afer afer
AGTCTTCCTTATCCACTGTCCAACTCTCACATGCTTATGAAGCTATTGAAGATACCAGTGGCTTAGGTGAGGCACATCTTAGTCTTCAAAGTGACATCTTTGCTCTTAAACAATTTAAAGAGGTCCTTTGCAGCAGATTTGTTGAATGCAATACATCATTTAATTTCTTATCTGCTGTTTCCATGGACACTGATTATGGATCCAAGTAAAATGAAATATTTGACAACTTCAATTCTTTCTCTATTTATCAAGATGTTGCTTATTGTTGCATTTGTGAGGATTTTTATTTTCTATATGTTGAGGTGTAACCTATACCAAAGACTGTATTCCTTGATCTTCATCAGTAAATACTTTCAAGTCTTCTTCATTTTCCACAAGCAAGGTTGTATCATCTGCATATATAAGGTTGTTAATAAGCCTTCCTCCAATCCTGATGCCATGGTCTTCTTCATATAACCCCACTTCTCAGATCATGTGCTCAGCATACAGATTGAATAATTATGGTAAAAGGATACAGCTCTGATGAACACACTTCTGATTTTAAATCATGCACTAGCCCCTTATTCTGTTGGATCTATGTAGGTTCCTCATGAGCACAATTAATTGTTCTGGAATTCACATTCTTCTCAATGTTTTCTATCATTTGTTTTGATCCACACAGTTGAATGCCTTTGCATAGTCAAGAAAACATAAGTAAATATTGTTCTGCTATTCTTTATTTTACATGTCCTCTTCTGAATCTAGCTTGAATTTCTGGCAGTTCCTTATCAATGTAATGCTGCAACCATTTTTTAATTATGTTCAACAAATTTTACTTGTGTGTGACATTAATGATATTGTTCAATACTTTCCACATTCTATTGGATCACCTTTCTTTGGAATGTGCACAAATATGGATCTCTTTTCAGTTGGTTTGTCAG
>NW_006921867.1:3573367-3582488 GCF_000298275.1 Orycteropus afer afer
GTGCCTAAGGCACTTGACTGCTAACCAGAAGGCTGGTGGTTCAAACCCACCAGCCACTCCTTGGAAAGAAGGTTGGGCAATCTACTTCCATAGTGATATCACCTCGGGAACCCAAGAAGGGGTTGCTATGAGTTGGGTCCGACTTGATGGCACACAACAACAACAACAACGACAGCACTGTACTTCAGAATAGATCTTGAAATGTTCTTTTAGACAATAAATTCAACACCATTCCTCTTTAATTTGTCATTGCAGCATAATAGACAATATGATTGTTTGATTCAGAATGGCCAATACCAGTCCATTTCAGCTGACAAATGCCTAGGATATCGATCTTTATGTGTTCCATTTCATTTTTAACAACTCCAATTTTCCTAGATTCATGTTCCTTACATTGCACATTCTGATTATTAATGGCTGTTTGTAGCTGTTTCTTCTCATTTTGAGTCACATCACATCAGCAAATGAAGGTCCATAAAGCTTTACATCATCCGTGTCATTAAGGTTGACTCTCCTTTGAAGAGGTAGCTCTTCCCCAGTCAATTTTTGTGTGCCTTCCAACCTGAGGTGCTTATCTTCTGCTACTATGTTTCCCTCCTATCCATAAGGTTTTAAGTGGCTTTTCCCTCAGCTTCCAGAAATAGACCTGGCCACATCCTTCTTAGTCTCTCTTAGTCTAGAAGCTCCACTGAAAGCTGTCCACCATAGGTGGCCCTGCTAGTATTTGCAATACTGGTACCATAGCTTCTAGCATCACAGCAACATACTAGCCACCACAGTACAACAAACTCATAGATGAGTGGTGGTTTGGAGCATTTATAGGGGAGAAATATCTAGCATGTTATAAGCAAACTTATCAGCTGGGCACTGTAATCTGTTGTATTTCTTATGAAACTGGGAACTGATACATTTCTTCCTTCAAAAACCACCTGAGGTCTGACTGGGATTAGAGAAGCATTCTCCTTACTGGAAAAGCTGCTCTTTAGTACTTGTGTATTAGACAGCATGTCCAAGGTCACATTTTTAACACTAGTTTTAGCATGATAGTGAAGAAGGCAACTTGAGAAGTCCTTCATTGTACAAACTGTTTCGTGGACAATTTTTGCCACAGACAGTGAAGATGCACCACACATGAATCCTGCAAGCAGCAATAAGAGCAGCTACTGCCTCCAAACAGCTGGAGATGCCAGAGATGTCAGGTTCTGGACACACATCATCACATCATGGGAGGGTCTCACATGGTTGGTGGTTAGTGACCTACATCTCCACTAACTGCCTAAATTTTGGAGACAGGAATTCAGCAAATATATATATATATATATATACACACACACATATATATACACACACACTTTACATGACTGCCTCCAGGAGTCATTGCATATGGACTGGCTCAGAAAGGACATTAGGACTTGGCAAGGCAATGAGCATCCTAGTGAAATCTTTGGCCTCTGTAGATTCAACTCCCACAGGCCAGAATGAAGATCCCTGTAGTGTAGACAGCTTTGTCTGTCTGGTGATTGCCACCACCTGTACTCTCTGTTGTGCTGATTGTGATAACATTTTTAAGCTTTCCAACTCAGATAAGTCATCTTTTCCAGTATGCTTGAGTTAGTGAAGATTTGCTTTATGAACATAACCTAATACTTGGCAACGGCATTTACTAAAGGACTTACAGACTATTTTGAACAGTCATTGACAATAATAGAGTTGCTCCTGCAGCTGCCAAATTGTGTTTCTCCTAATTCACTTACCTTTTTTAGAAGCTGACTCTGAGGCAGGTTTCAGTTTACAGCATTAAGGGATGCTCTGCCCATCAGCCTTTGTGGAAGAGAAGGGAAGGAAGCAGAAGCCCAGTTTTGTAATGCTGGGCTTCAGCTGTCACCATGGGAATCTCTAGGAGCAAGAATCACTCATAAATGGCCTGTACTTTACATGACTGCCTCCAGGAATCATTGCATATGGACTGGCTCAGAAAGGGTGTCACCTTGAACAACATGTCTCTTTGAAATAGAGGTGTTCTCTCAAGCATATGACAAGTGAAACCTAGGGCAAAAAGTCCTTCCTTGAAGGGGAATCCTGATGGGTCATCATGACCATCACATAAGTAATACTCAGAAAATCTGACAGAGCAAGATATAGGCTAATGTCTTGAAAAAGATCTAATTTGTGTATTTGTATTTAAAGATGTTTTGCAAACTGTTGTCTTTTGATTTTGCGTTTAAAAAATACAATTCTCTGTAGATTAAAGGTAGAGCTATGTTTTATTATAAAATTATGCCTTATTTTCTTTTAATGTCTTTATTGATTTAGTGATATAAACACAGATATTGACATCCATGATTTTAAATCTATCCTCCATTTGTCCTTCAGGATATACTGCCCTGTTCTTTTCATTTATAATAGCAAACAAAAATAACAAGGCTCTGAGTTAGTTAGAATTGATGTTCAATTGAATACTTGATGTTGATTTGCTCTTCAAGTTTATACTGCATTTGTATGACTTTTTGCAATATATATTTTCTTTTCTTGAGTATGAGTGCCTGAATATTGCTTTTGTTATTCATTCTATGCTTATTAGCAAATGCTAGACTGAGCTATGTCCTCTATAGACCTATTCATATAAAGTTTGTTGCCATGGCAACTAAGTGCTTCTCATTTAGAAAATAGACCACATTTGGGGGGAAGAAAGAGTAGCAGCCTAAGAAATCCTTGGCCACATTAAGAGCCTATTTTCTTGGAGTAGAAGGGGGGAAAATGAGGAAATAATTCTCCAATTCTACAGTAATCCCTAGTAGCTATCCTGTGTCAATTTATTAAGGAATCAGCCATTTGGCATAAAATGAGCTTCTCTTAGGGATTCATAACAGTTTATGATATACACAATCTCATCTGTTCACCAAATAAACTGTGCACACAAAAAAAGGAATGAATATAAGAATGGATCAAGATTATATTTACTACCAAATACAAACGCTCACTGAATAAAACCAAAAACCAAACTCACTTCACGTAACATTTAAGAAAGATATGGTAAAAATCTCATAGCTTTGTTCAATGATATTTCTAATGAAAAATTGCATTCACTCTTCATTAACTTAAACATCGATAGTGGTGACAAGTTACTAATGTAGGAAAAAAGAAAATTCCACTAACCAAATGTTGCATGTTAAAAAATATTTTGACATTTGAAATGGAATACTTTAATTTGATAATGCAGTCATGAAGGATTTTTGAAGGCTGAAGTAATTATTTGATTGAAGTTTTCTCAAGCAGTGAAATCAACTGAGTGGCAAGAAATGGATTGTTTCCTTTAGTGTACATGATAGGGCCATCATAATAAAGTTAATTCTTATGAGATGGCAGCTGAGGCAAGTCAGTCGTTCCTTTCTGTAGCAAATGATTTTTTGGAGAATGTATTAGAAGAGGTCGTAATATCTTTAGTGTGAAGAATATAATCATCAGGAACCCATTAGAGGGTTAGTGAGCAGGTACTGGCTTAATTTCATCATGGATATTTTTCATTCCTTCTCCATATGTGTGTGATTCAGGATTGGAAGCTATTTATAGTTCCAGTGTTGATTAAAAAAAAAAAATGTATAAGAAGAACTCAGTGTATTGAGTAGTGATGCTTGCAAATGAAATGTAAGTTATTTACTACCATAGATTTTGTAAATATTTAAGACTGTGATTATTCAGAATCCAGAATACACTGTTGTTGTTGTTGTTGTTGTTATGTGCCGTTGAGTCGGACCCTACTCATAGCGACCCCTCCTTGGGTTTCCGAGGCAGTATCACTATGGAAGTAGATTGCCCCATCTTCCTTCCGAGGAGTGGCTGGTGGGTTTGAACCGCCAGCCTTCTGGTCAGCAGTCAAGTGCCTTAGCCACTATGTTACCAGAGCTCCCCCAGAATACATTATTGCTTTATTTTATTTTACTGTAGTTTATTGCAATTTACTTTTGGTCAATTAAGGTGATGAAGTTTATGTGGAAATAGCTAGTTAAAAATGTCTCTTATTAAATAGTTTAGGATGTGCGAGGAAATGAGGAAAACCATTATTCACATAGTTAGAATATTTCTAGTGATAATACTTAAAATAGCCCAATATTTTAGTCATAATTTAGAACATGACTTGTGAAAAAAATGTAATCAGTGAATACATTTATTGAGACATATGATCATGCATGCCAATTTTTGTCATTGCTAAATATTTTCCCCAAAATTTTTCACTTCCTAAGTATCAGTGATATGAATCTCACAATGCTGATGTTGCATCCTGTTATGTCAAGTGCATCCGTCAATTATATAGAAACTACTATGTGTGTGTGTGTGTGTGTATACATATACCCACCAGCCACTCCTCAGAAGGAAAATTAGACAATCCACTTCTGTAGTGATACCACCTCGGAAACCCAAGGAGGGGTCGCTATGAGTCGGATCGAACTCAATGGCAGTGAGTTTATATATGTATATATAGTGCCTTAAAGCAGTTTTTCTGTCCTCCATCACACCAAGTCCATGTGGATCCACGTGAAGGCTCAGTGATGCACCTCATAGTGGACATTTACTCCCATGACAACTGGAAGGTAAGAAGGGCAAGGTCAAGAATGACATACTTAAATTTCACTCGTATTTTATTGGTCAAAGCAAATCACACAATCTCACTAACTTCAGGTGAATGGGAAGTTTATATATACTGTGGTCCTTGAAGGAGGAAAAAGCTGGAGGAAGTGAGGGAAGTCACCAGTGCTTCCCCTATGAGACATTTTTGGTTTCAGTGGAATACATAATGTATAGGCACTTCCAAGAAAATGGGGATTAATTTATGACTGTTTTAAACACATGTACTATATAATGCTCCCTGGGAGCTCTGGTGGCATAGTGCCTAAGGCATTTGACTGCTAACCAGAAGGCTGGTGGTTCAAACCCACCATTCCTCAGAAGGAAGATAGGGTAATCTACTTCTGTAGAGATACTGCCTCAGAAACCCAAGGAGGGGTCGCTATGAGCTGAATTGACTCCACGGCAGTGAGTTTGGTTTGGTATCTAATGTTAATCACTAGAAAAGGAAAGCACGTTTGGTAGAAGGCCAGTGGAAATGAGGGAAACTACCAATGAGATGGATTTATATGATCGATAAAACAATGGGCTTGAGCATACCACTGATCATGAGGATGGTAATATTTCATCATCTTATGCATTTGAGAGCTCTGGTAGCATAGTGCCTAAGGCACTTGACTGCTAACCTGAAGGCTGGCGGTTCAAACCCACCAGCCACTCCTCGGAAGGAAGATGGGGCAATCTATTTCCATAGTGATATTGCCTCGGAAACCCAAGGAGGGGTCACTATGAGTCGGGTCCGACTCAACAGCACATAACAACAACAACAACATGCATAGGTTGCTATGAGTTGGAGCCATTTTTATGGCAACTGATAACAACAATTTAATGATGATCCAACATTTCTAGTCATTTCGTTGATTTTGTGTTTGACTAGATTTTGGTGAAAGGACAATGCGAAAGCTCCTTATAATGGATAAAATAATTATTAATGGAGTTTTATTAAATAGGGTGTTCTTTTATTCTGCATGTGGAAATATTTATTAAATTACATTGAACCCATCTGGAAAATATGAAATTGGAAGTCTTTTCAACATTGTCGCCATCGTCCATTCTCAACATAATAGAATGTCTTTGACTTTATAAATAATAATGTGGATAGAAGATACCAGGAAGCACTGACAGTAACCCAAAGATAACGAACTGCCACTATATGCTGCATTGTGTACTTAATCAACTGTTGTGTGCTAAGTGCAGGCAAACAAAACACTGGGTTTAAAAGTCACACAGACTTCAGTTCCTTCTTAATATCTGTGACTTTAGACACGTCACTGAAGTGTTCATCTCAGAAGCTTCAACTATAAAAGAGCAATAATGGTTTATCTGCGCAGTTACTGTGACTATTAAATGAAATGACATCTAAAACTCTTATTTCAGAGGCTAACACATAATAAAAACCAACCAACCAACCCAAACTTGTTGCCATCAGATTGATTCCTACTCATGGTAACTCCATGTGTTACAGAGTAGAACAGCTCCATAGGGTTCTTCTTGGCTGTGATCTCTAAGGAAGCAGATCACCAGGCTTTACTTCTGTGGCGCCGCTGGGTGAGTTTGAACAAACTTTTGGTTGGTAGTCAGTCACAAGTGACTAGCCCTTCGATAAACACTAATCATGATAACTGGCAATATATTATGAGAAATGGTATTCTGACTTCTATACAAGTTTGTGGCAAATGAACTTGAGAGATACAACCTCCTTAGGCACTTCCTTTATATTAGAAAAACTTCTACTTAAGTAAAGATTTAATATCATTCTAGGAAAAAGGAAAAAAAAAATGTGGATAAAATAATTAGGTCCGAATTTTTGTTCTTCTGTGATGAGCTCCAAATTTTTGTCTTCTGCATCAGAGCTCTAGTGTATTCTCACTCTATCCTCGGAATAATTTGAAGTTACTTTCAATTGTCTGATTTACCAATTAGGGAATTGCAAGGCTACACAGTCTTACTGGGATACAATGAAATCCTACCTATCTATTCTATCGCTAAAATACTTCATTATATATATACTTTTAAGAGTAGAATGTATTGTGGAATTAGATTTGATTCCTTTGAAAAAAGACTAAGATAGTAGAAAAGGCTTAATAGCACAAGCATGTTGGTTTTCTTCTTCTTCTTTTCCTTTGTTCTTTAACTTTTTCTTTTTCCCTGTCATCTTCCCTCCATCTTCTGTGTATGAATTAGTAAAGCTCTGTTGTCGCTATGTAATACATTAATGATGCATCAAATCAAATTACCACTATATAAGTCATAGAACACTTTCTGGGTAATGTTTGTTAACTGCTAGAATTTCAAATGAAGCCTACCTGAAAAGCAAGTGTTTCAGAATACTGAAATTAAAAAGAAAAAAAATTCACCTTGTCATTATATCAGCCATGCTATCGTATATCACAAAAGGACTTTGAGATTTCACCTTTTTTTCTTTCTCCTGTGCCCCAGAACACTAATATTTTTTAAATCATTATTGACATTTTAATGAATTTAAATTGGTTATTTTAATGAATAGAAACATTTGACCATTGCTAAGACTAAAGTGGGTCCACTGAGTATGTGAAAAATAGGTGGGAGATGGAATTAGGATGAATACTGACAAGATAAGAAAGAAAATGTATTTAGAAAAAATATGTTTAAATTTTAATAACTCTGCTCAGGATGAAATTAGAAAAGCTCTTGGGGACCCTTAGTGCCTGCAACAAAGGACAACGTTGCTATTGAAGCACGTGTGGAAGGGAGCACAACAAAATATCTGTATTTCTTTTTTCATTCAACACTCTACATGTTTTATGTTTTAAAAGCAAAAAAAAAAAAAAATCACAAGAGTTTGCATACATTTTTCCAACATTTGATCCCCATGTCTATTTTTCTCATGATAACTAATGTTTATCTGTGATATTTGCTATTTTGTGCTTTTGATATTATTGTTTATGACAAGAGGAAGAACAACATCTAGAACAGAAGTTGGGCACTATAAATCCTGCATAGAAAATCATGGTAACATGAATACTTTAAGTTGGTTCGGTGCTAAATTTTTGGTGTTATGTTGGCTTTGAATACATCTAGTGGGTAAAAAAAAAAATATGGCAATGGTCCTGTCAGCAATAAATCATATGAGGCCTGTGGGCTCCAATTTGGCACTTGTTGTTAGTAACGAAACTATTGAAAAAAAGTTACTAGATTGAATTGCATGTGTAAAACTACTGCCGAGTGGATTCTGACTCATTAAGACCCTTTAGGACAGAGTAGAACTGCCCCCATAGAGCTTCCAAGGCTGTGAATCTTTACAGAAGCAGACTGCCACATCCTTCTCCTGCAGGGCAGCTGGTGGATTCCAACCACTGACTTTTGGTTAGCAGCTGAATGCTTTAACTAACTACTATGCCACCAGAGCTCCTTTCCATAAATAAATCATAATAAAATCTCTTTGAGATCTGTACTGTGGATAACAATGAGATCTGAAAAAGCATTACCCCCCCCCAAAAAAAAAAAATCTAAACCCACTGCTGTCAAGTCCATTCAGACTCATAAAAAGCATTACTGGAAGTGTAACTAATCGTCAGTAATAATAATTTAGGTCGCTAGGTGGCACATTTTGCACTTGACTGCTAACCTAAAGGTTGATTTGAACCAAACAGTGATACAGGTGAAGATAGGCCTGGTGATAAACTTCCTTCATTAACTCCCCCGCCCCCCCCAAAAAAAAAAAAACTATGGAAAAATTCTCCAACACATGGGGTCACCACTAGTCCAAATCAACTTGGGGGCAACTAATAACAAAAACAGCAATAATAACTTACATTGAAGGCCTCTCACCCCTTCCTCTACTGCTTTTTATCTGTGGTCAACTTCTAGACAAGTGATTGCTTATCAGCATAAGATCTCTTCCTCTCCAACCATATATCTTTACTGAATGTCCACCAATCACTTTTGTGCATGTATACATTTAATTTATTCTGCATGTTCTGTATTCTCACCTCCTTTATCCATGCTTAAGTGCACGTGAAGGAAGTATTAACTTCTTATCTCCTGAAATGAACTATAAATAATGATGAGAAATATAAGGCATTGCAAACAACAAAATGTGTGACTCATAAATGTTTGGTTTATTTTTGTTCCCTGTAGAATTTTCTCTCTTCACATTTGTAAAATATGTAAAAAGTCAAAAATAAAATATATTTTTATATCTGTACAGTTGTTTTCTTTTTGAGTATATTTAGAAAGTTTCTGTCTGTTCTAGCCTGCTCATAACGTCTTAAAATGCCATGCTGCTTAATAATTTTATTTTACTTTTTTTTTGGCATTTTTCCCATATTATCAACAACTGATTTTTGTTAACTTATTATTCATATTGTTGTTGTTGTTGTATTGTCATGTGCTATGGAGTCGGACCTAACTCATAGTGACCTCTCCTTGGGTTTCCGAGGCAGTATCACTACAGAAGTAGATTGCCCAACCTTCCTTCTGAGGAGTGGCTGGTGGGTTTGAACCACCAGCCTTCTGG
>NW_006921867.1:3583138-3585578 GCF_000298275.1 Orycteropus afer afer
GAGAAGTGGCTGGTGGGTTTGAACCACCAGCCTTCTGGTTAGCAGTCAAGTGCCTTAGGCACTATGCTACCAGAGCTCCTAAATAGAAAATACTGAATTTTATTTATTGGAAAAACTGAAATTGTCCTGGTGCATACATAAAAATTTCTTCTCAATCTTGCAAAAATCTATAACAGAACTTAGTCTATACCTAGTTGGTGAAGTTTCCTTAAAGAGGAACTTTACTGAACTTGTTCTAATGGTGAGAATAGAAGTTTTACACATATTCTCATTTTATCTTTACAACTTCAGGATAAAATTATAACTAAGGGTTCAGAAATTATCTAACTTCATCAAATACCAAAATTTTGGACTGTCTACCACATCCTGGTATTTTGTAGGTGTCATATTATAGTTTATTTTAAGTCACTAGGGTTATAAAAGTAAATGAAACTGGGAAAAAATACATTCATACTTTATGGGGATTCTGTTACAGTTGAGGGTTATAGAAAATAAAGTAAATCTGTAATATTTATAGTATGTTAGTGATAAGTGCTATGGAGAAATTCAAGCAGGAAAGGGAGAAAGGATGATCTGGAAAGTAGGAAGGTCTATTTTCAGTAGGGTGGTCAGGGAATTGGTATTATTTAAGAAAAATAATGCTAATTGCCAAAGCAGGCAAAGTTTCAAAACTCAGTGATTTACTGCAATCAATTTTTATTTATCTGATTGTAGTTTGAGTGGCTCTCCTCTTTCTTGTAATTATACCATATGTTACACTTATTCCTCAAATTGCCACAAGAAAAGAAGAGTGAAAGATATCCACCAGCTCTTAATAGTCGAAGCCTGGAAGTGACAAGTATCAAAGCTGTTTACAGTCCCTTGGGCAGAACTAGTCACATGACCCCAACAAGATTGCAAAGAAGGCTGGGAAAAATAAGAGAGCACATGGAATATTTTATTATCCCAATCATCTCTTCCAGAGGAACCTTCATGGAGAAGTTGATATTTGAGCCAAGGTTAAAATGAATGAAAGCATATAAAAAGAAAATATTAAGGATCTTTAGAGTCAGTCTTTACAGTCAGTTGTCAACATTATATCTTTTACCAACCTGTTTAAAAATAGCACAACTCTTAATGATTTCAATTTTATATATTATGTGTCTTGTTATGAATAATGATACACTTGCGTCTAACATGCATCCCACTAAAATTTTATAGCTGATATTTAAGTTTTCCAACATAATAAAATGTTATTATTAATATAATATAATAATAATATTATTATTATTATCGTAAGACTTTTGTTATCTAGTGACACTGAACTGAACAATCTATGGTATAGGCAGGGATGTTGTTGTTGTTATATGCCGTCGAGTCGGACTCAACTCATAGTGACCCCTCCTTGGGTTTCCAAGGCAATATCACTATAGAAGTAGATTACCAAACCTTCCTTCTGAGAAGTGGCTGGTGGGTTTGAACCACCAGCCCTCTGGTTAGCAGTCAGGTGCCTTAGGCACTATGCTACCAGAGCCCACATATAATGATATAGAAGCATGTAAAATGGTGGCATCAGAAATTCTCACCTAACTTGAAGGGGAGAGATGCAAATCAAGATCGGCATCAGCCCAAGCTGATTCCTATGAGGTAAAGGTCAAATATCTCTACTCTCCAACCATTTTACCAATTCTGAGTCCAGCCGTCCCTCCCACGACACTCTCTACTTCTCTGCTGGGTTCAATAATTCATTGCAATGAGCACAGAGAACTCCAGGCTATCCTCACAATTGTATGATTTACTAGGAAGTTATTACAAGTTACAATTCAATATCAGGAATCACTCAGGATACGGTTCCTTGATCAAGGCAGCTTCTTTTTAGCTGTACCCAGAGGTAGGTTTCTCCTGCTGGACCCTGCTCAGGTCTGGCCTCTGCCCTACTCAGGCAAGTGTTACAACTCTTCAGGTCAACTGATAAGTGAGGTACCTCACTCCACCATCAAGCCTCCTGCCTGATTGTGCTCAGCTCTCTGCTCTGTTGGCACACTCGTTGAACACCATACTCCATGGGCCATAAAGTCCACCTTGCCATTTTATCCCAATCCTCTGGTTCTGCTGCCACCATTTCCCTGCCTCTGGATGCTGCCAAGCTTGAGACTACTTCTCACCGTCTGCACTGATACACCTCTCTCTGTCTCCTGGTTTACAAGATTCTCTGTGCAAGGACCCCAAGTCAAAAAGACAGGCTCTACTCCTGCCTTTCTTCTTGATGATAGTGAGGTCCCTGCTCAACCTCTGGAATTGGCTGGCACTCTTTAAGCCTAGTCATTGCTGTTGTTGTTAGGTGCCAACGAGTCATCTCCAACTCATAGAGACCCTACACACAGCAGAACAAAACACTACATGGTCCAGCACCAGCTCCATGATCCTTGCTATGCTTGAACCCATCATCATAACCACTGTG
>NW_006921867.1:3586073-3588122 GCF_000298275.1 Orycteropus afer afer
GGGCCGACTCGATGGCAAATAACAACAACAACAATATATCGTCTGATGTCCTGACTGCTGCTTCCATTGGCCTTGATTGTAGAACCAACAATGTGAAGTCTTTGGCAACTTCTACATTTTCCCCACTTATCATGATGCTGCTTATAGGTTAAGTTGTGAGGGATTTTGTTTTCTTTATATTGAGATGGAATCCATACTGCAGACTGTATTCTTCAATCTTCATCAGTAAATGCTTCAAGTCATCCTCACTTTCAGAAAGCAAAGTTGTGTAGTCAGCATATCACAGGTTGTTAATGATTCTTCCTCCAATCTTGATGCCATGTTCTTCTTCATATAGTCCAGCTTCTTAGATTATTTGCTCAGCATATAGATTGAATAAGTATGGGGAAAGGATACAACCCTGACACTCTCCCTTCCTGCATTTAAACCATGCAGTGTTCCCTTGTTTTGTTCAAACAACAGCCTCCTTGTCTATGTACAGGTTCCTCATGAGTACAATTAAGTTTTCTGGAATTTCCATTCTTCTCAGTGTCACCCATAATTTGTTATGATCCACACAATCAAATGTTTTTGCATAGTCAATAAAACACAAATAAACATCTTTCTGGTATTCTTTGGTATGAGCCAATATCCATCTGATATCAGCAATGATAACCCTTGTTTCACATCCTCTTCTGAATTAAACTTCCATTTCTGGAAGTTCTTTGTCAGTACACTGCTGCAACCAATTTTGAATTATCTTCAGTAAGATTTTATTGGTGCAATATTAATGATATTGTTCGATAATTTCCACATTCTGTGGGATCACATTTCTTTGGAATGGGTACAAATATTAATCTATTCCAGTCAATTGGCCAGGTAACTCTTTTTCAAATCTCTTGGCGTAGCTGACTAAGTACCTCCAGTGCAGGATCCATTTGTTGAAACATTTCAATGGGTATTCCATCAATTCCTGGAGCCTTGTTTTTTGCCAATTCCTTCAGTGCAGACTTCACTTCTTCCTTCAATACCATTGGCTATTGATCATATGCTACCTCCTGAAATGGATGAAGATCAACCAAGTCTTTTTGGTACAATGACTCTGTGTATTCCTTCCATCTTCCTTTGATGCTTCCTGCATAATTCAGTATTTTGCAATATTGCAACTTGAGGCTTACATTTTTTCCTCAGTTCTTTCAGCTTGAGAAATGTCGAGTGTGTTTTTCCCTTTTGGTTTTCTAACTCCAGGTCTTTGCACATTTCATTATAGTAATTGGTGTTGTCTGCTCAAGCTGCTCTTTGAAATCTTCTGTTCAGCTCTTTTATCTTGTCATGTCTTCCATTTACTTTAGCTACTGTCTGCTCAAGGGCAAGTTTCAGAGTCTCTTCTGACATCCATTTTGGTCTTCTCTTCCTTTCTTGTCTTTTTAATTACCTCTTGCTTTCTTCATGAATGATGTTCTTGAGATCTACCCACAATTCCTCTGGTTTTTGGTGATTGATATTCAATGCATCAAATCTATTCTTCAGATGGTCTCTAAATTCATGAGGTATATTCAAGGGTTTCCAAGGTCGTATTTTGGCTCTTGTGGACTTGTTTTAATTGACTTCAAGTTGAACCTGCATATGAGCAGATGATGATCTGTTCCACAATCAACTCCTGGCCTTGTTTTGGCTGAAGATAATGAGCTTTTCCATCACCTTGTGCCACAGATGTAGTCATTCTGATTCCTGTGTACTCCATCTGGCGAAGTCCACATGTATAGCCACCATTTGTGTTGTTGAAAAAAAAAAGAGGTATTTTCAATGAATAAGTCACTGGTCTTGCAAAATTCTATCATGTGATCTCCAGTGTTATTTCTGTCACCAAGGCCAAATTTTCCAACTACTGTGATCCTTCTTTGTTTCCAACTTTTGCATTCCAGTCACCAGTGATAATTAACACATCTTGATTGCATGTTCAGTCAATTTCAGACTGCAGAAGTTAATAAAAATCTTCATTTTCCTCATCTTTGGCTTTGGTGATTGGTGTGTAAACTTGAATAATAGTAGTATTAACTGGTCTTCCTT
>NW_006921867.1:3588682-3591229 GCF_000298275.1 Orycteropus afer afer
TCATAGTAGAATATAGTTTGTTGATGACATCATTCCAGGAAAATGTGTTTCTGCTATCCCTAACTAGTCATTTCAAGAAGGTGTCAACTTGTCATGTAGATGCAATTAAATGATCATTTTCTCAGAATTTATCATTTAATGTACTCACCAATTTTTGTAGACTTTGCAAATAACAAGACCATTGCTAATATAGTACAGAATAATTAAAAGCTAGTCATATTTGATTTATTTTACTGCTATTTTGAATCAGTGCTTTAACCAGAGAAGAGTCCATATTACATTGTTTTTTTTTTTTTTTTACAGCAGTGGAAAGAGCAATGAAATATTTTCTATCTCCCCACTTACCTCTCACCCCTCACCCCAAGGACTGTAGATGGTAGAATGTCAAAATAGAAGTTCACATGGCATGGAGAGTGTGAGGATACTATGATTTCTGAGAACCTGTACCATTCCTATCAAAGGTAGTGCTGAGGGGGAATAGAAAGTGCTGTGTGAGGAAATCTAGGGTTTAATATTCAGTTTTCAACTTAATTCTACAAAAACTAAGTATCTACTCAGTGGAAGAAAGTGGCAAATGTTACAGGGATACAGTCATTAGACATTGATGATACAGTGAGGAAGCTTATGTCTACTATGTGAAAGGGCAGGAATATAGAAATAATTATAAACAAGGCAAATATTTCTTTATGTGGGAAAGGTACACTCAAATGACAGAGTTTAAAAAGGCAAATGTCTTTAGGTTTTTTGAATCAAGATCAACTATCTTATGGAGCCCCTCCTTGGAAGGAAGGTGGGCAATCTACTTCCGTAGTGATACCACCTCAAAAAGCCAAGGAGGGGTAGCTGAGTCAGATCCAACTCAACGGCAGTGAGTTTGGTTTGGTATGTTATGGAGACAAGGCAAAATATCTTAAATAATTTTTAGAATGTTGCTGGATAAAAAGTAGGTGGAACCCCCAATACTATGGACTTGGGGTACCTTTCAGGCCTAGAATTGGACTCACTCCCATGGATTGGCTCTCAGCCCAACAGTAGAAAGACTTACATACAGAACACCTACCTTGGGTCATTGCACCCACCTACTCTAGGGAGATACACCCCTTGGACCTATCGGCCATGGGACACCAGATGGGCAGCATTTGCAGACAGGGAAAGCTGGACAGACAGGAATGCATAGTTAAGAAGGGCACGGGGAGTGCTTAGTCATAGAGATGGGAGGGGAGGACGGTTTATTATGGTTGGGGATGTTAATTGGGGCATGAAATCAAGTGTACACAAACTGTTGAATGTAAAACAAATTTTGCACTCAAAGCACAGTAAAATTAATAATAATTATAATAATAATAATAAAAGTAAAGAGACAAAAACTACAGAGACTTGCCCACTTTCTTCATTAGGGATAAAAAAAAAACTCAATGGCTTCTTTGTCTACTAAACGAAGACTTTATTGTGTCATTAAAAATGCTCCATGATCATACTACTATCTCTTTACCATTCTTTCTCATCATATTTACTGCTAACAACTAAGCAACATACACATTAGATTTCTGCTTTCTTACCAAACATAATCTGTAATTTCTACACTCGTCATTCTCTCTACTTTTAATGAGGAAGTTGGGAAATCAGGATAGTGAAGGGGAAGAAAATCAGCAAGGGTTCAATTTCAGGTCAAGTCTCAGACCAAAACTGATCCAAAGTGGACTTCGTGAGTGCAATTTACACTTCAGTGTCTGTCCCTTCATGAAGTAAAGGAGTTGGGCTTTCATATTCTCATATCATCCATTCATTGGCTGAGTTACTCCCAGGTATGCACAACTTTAAGCCCCCTCCAGCTTTCCCCTTCTCGTACACATGGACAATTCTCAGAATGTCACAGGAGGGATCCTTTATTGTGCAAAAACTGAGGCATCATATCTGGTCAAAGGAACCGAAGGTCATCTGGATAAGGCATCAACAATGTCCCTTGTTGTCTGATCCATGCCCTAACTCAGAATTAATTTCAATCTTCCTTTCTCTTCCCTTACTGAACTGTTTGTATTTCTCTTGGCATTTAATATGGACTGTTTTATATTATCATTTTGCATTAGATATTCTGTGAAAGATACTAAATTCCCTGAGCAGTTAGTTTTATCATCAGTTAAATTCCAGTAAATATTTTCATTTCTACGAGGTCCCTGGGTGGCACAAATGGTTTGAGCTCAAATGCTAGTCTAAAAGATGGTGGTTCAAATCCACCCAGGGGGATCAGGGAAGAAAGGCCCAGCAATCTCCTTCCTTAAAAGTTTACAGCCAAGAAAACCTTATGGAGCAATTCTACTCCACACACATGGGGTCACCATGAGGTAGGATCAACTGCATGGTGAGTTTGGTTTTTGGTTTTATTTTGTGGTGGGTATTGTGCTGGCTGGATGGAGAGACAAAAAAAATAAAAATAAAAATAACCATGATCCTTGCTCATGAGACTACAGTAGGAGCTCTGGTAGCATAGTGCCTAAGGCACTTGACTGCTAACCAGAAGGCTGGTGGTTCAAACCCACCAGCCACTCC
>NW_006921867.1:3591329-3592429 GCF_000298275.1 Orycteropus afer afer
GGTGGTTCAAACCCACCAGCCACTCCTCGGAAGGAAGTTTGGGCATTCCTACTTCCGTAGTGATACTGCCTCGGAAACCCAAGGAGGGGTGGCTATGAGTTGGGCCGACTCGATGGCAAATAACAACAACAACAACAACTTTTGAGAATACAAAAGGAAGCAAGGAGAAGAGCAAAAATCCATAGGTTTCAGACTCAGACATAGAATCATCCTGATTCTACCACTTTCGAGTTGCATGATCATAAACAAGTAACCTAGTGACACATGCACATAGGGAAATATGTGACAATCAAGTGTCCTCATCTCTGAAATGAAGAGCTTAATATATTTTTCACAAGTTATATTATAATACCTCCCCCATGTGGTACACAGTGATTATTCAATTAATGTATTTTTTTCTTTCTTTTATATTCCTTTAAATATTGAGCACAAGGCTTTGTATAAAATGTGTTCATAATGAAAATTATTAATTGCATGATAAGCATAAGTGAAGAAGCAGAGGAAGAATAGAGTTTAGATTATGTTCACTAAATGGTGATGGATGCCGTTTGAATAGAGAATAAGATACAAATATCAATATGAATTTACCCTCACATATAATATTTTGAGATAAAGCTAAAATTAAAAAGGACAGATTAAGCTGTTTATCTTTACTGGACATATGTTAGAGAATTTTCAAAGTTCATTAAGAAAAGTAATACAAAATCAAGTTCAAGTATCATTAACATTTGAGAGAAACTGAAGATGGTGTACCTTTTGTGTTCTAGAGGTTCTCCGACATTTTTTTTTTCCTTGCTGGAAAACAAATAATAATGATTAAAAAAAAAAAAAAGTAGACATTCCTTTTTAGGGAGAAGGCTACTTTTTGACTATCCCTTGCTATTAGCCACAGATAGGTTAAACATAACTTTTGGTGTTCTCTGCACTGCAGTTTCTATCAAAGTCAACATTTGATCATCTTGGATTACTCATGGTTTTAAACATATGTCACTGATGAAATCAGTTCCTTTTTATTCTATCTTCACTGGACATCTAAAATATTTGGCCTCAATCTTCATTATTCTAAGTGAACTAGTCTTTTATTATTATTATTATTAAAA
>NW_006921867.1:3592744-3596905 GCF_000298275.1 Orycteropus afer afer
CCTTTTTTTTTTTTTTCCTCCAAATGATTTTGAGTTTTTAAGTGAACTAGTCTTGAGGATAGGAGAATTTATTTCTCTGTGTCAAGTGGAAAATCAAACAGAATATATATTTATCACATTCTGAAAACTTTGTCTTGTTAGAAAAACAAACATGTAGAGTCATTTTTCATGTATTTAGACACACACATATACACAAATGCATATATGTGTATGTGTGTGTGTGAGGGTTTTTTAAATAAATATAATTTTAAGATGAATCATTTTTCATTTTTTCCTTCTAACAAAGTGATTCTCTGAAATATATTTTAATATAATCATACATGGAAATGCAGACCATCAAATCACAGAGGCTTTCCCCCATTTAATTTATTTTTGGTACATAGCTTTCTAGAAACTTCTCACTTTTCAAGTTTCTGTTGTGACTGATTATGCTTTCAGCCCAAAATAGCAACTCAAAATATTCAGGTTTTTAGTCATTTCTCAATTTTACATTGTGGACTGTGGCACCCATTCATTATGTACAACTTATGTTGATTTGGGGTTTTCTGTTTCTGTAGATGCCCATCACTGGTAAAGCAAGCATCTTTCCAAAAAAAAAAAAAAGTGGAGACATGGCTTATCTGAAAATTTGCAAAGTAATTGTTTATCACTGATAATGAGATCAATAAATTCAACTATTTTTATTTTTTGCATGAATGAGTGTTGGCATTTTGAATTAAAGTTTTACCAAGTAGCATGATACTGTATTATAAATGAATCGGAATGTAGTCTGAATAGAGAAGAGTGAGAAATTCGATCTTTAGGTACTGAAACAATGTGTATTTGCAGTTCTTCTTTTTTTTTAAAAAAAAAATCCTGTTTCACATTGCTCCCCATGTTATCACTGAATAAACACATCCCTACTTCCTAAGGCAGACTTTTCTTAAAATTCTCCAACATACATAACATTCAATTTACTTAGTGACACAGAAATGCTGGAATGAGTCAGGACCCATTCAGAACTAGTTGAGCCTTTACTTCTCCAACTTTATCCTGCATTGGAATCTCTTGCAGGGCTTGCTAAAACACAAACATCTGGGGCTCACTCTCAGAGTCTGATTCAGTGGGTCTGAAGTAATGCCTGAGAATTTGTATTTCTAACAAGTTCTCAAGTGATGCTTATGCAGCTGCCTTGAGAAGCAAACTTTGAGAACTACCTTTCGAAGACATCTCATTCCTCGTTTATCCTCATCCAGTCCTGCATGGCCTAACTTGTTTTGATAATTGCAATCTTCCCCTCGTCAGCCTATTATCTACACAACAGTTAGAGGATTATTTTAAACTACCAGATTATGGTTGTCAAACAGCTTCTTGTCAGCCTTAACATAAATTGAAATTCTTAAAGTTGAACTGCAAGGCTCTACCTTATATGGACTCTGGCTCTTCCTTCTACCTCATTTTCCACCATTTTCCCCCTTATTCTGCTCCAACTTCACTGGCCTTGATTTCCTTTGACTGTGCCAGGGATGTTGTTGCCTCAGGTTGTTTGCACTCAATCTTTCCTTTACCCAGTATCATCACTCTGCCTTCCCTTCCCTTTCTTCACATATTTTTGTATGTCTCCCTCTCTCATTTCATTTAGGCAACTCCCCATGCAAGCTTTCTCTGACTACCCTATCTAACATGGCACTCTCTACTTGGCCTCTTCTATTTCACTAGCAATATGTCTCCCTAGCCCAAAATGCAAGCTTCTTTAAAAAACAAACAAACTCACTGCTGTCGAGTTGTTTCCGACTCATTCCGAGGCGGTATCATGATGGAAGTAGATTGCCCATCCTTCCTTTCTTTAGAGTATGAAATGTGTTTTTCTCACTGCTATATTGCCCGTATTAAAAAAATCCCTGACACCTAAGAGATACTCGATAAATATCTACTGAATGAATGGATAGCAGTCCCTGGGGGAGGGGGTGTAAATGGTTAATGTGCTTGGGTACTAACTGAAAGGGTAGAGGTGCAGGCTCACCCAGGGCATCTAGGAAGAAAGGCCTGGTGATCTAGTTATGAAAAAACAGCCATTAAAACGCTGGAGAGCACAGTTCTGCTCTGATACACACGGGGTTGCCATGAGTTGGAATCACCGTGAGCTGGAGTCAGCTGACAGCAACTGGTGGGATGAGTAGATGGAGGAATGTCTCTTTCACTGCCTCCTCTTTCTCACAGTCTGGACATTTAACTCTTTGTCTGCAAGCTACCACATTTCCTTCACCGTGTCACCTTCTACTTCTTCCGCTTATACAGAGATCCTGTCAGGAACATTTCCATATGTGCCCTACCTCTAACCCTGCTCCTTAAAATGATACTATATCTTTGGCAGTTTGGAAAAAAAAAAAAAAAAAAAAGACCAGTATCTACAAACACACATGCAGAGAGTTAAAGATTTGTGGATTTTATTTCAAGATTATGCTATGAGTCGGATCTGATTCGAGGGCACTGAGGTTTTTTTTTTGTTGTTGTTGTTGTTTGTTTCTTTGTCCTACAGTTGTGTATCTCTGTCTTATTTGTGGGTTGCACATTTTAAGTACTATAGTACTCCAACCAGATATTCTGCACATTTGAGTGTTAGCTTGAACTACTGACAGAGACAGAATATTAATTGCCAGACTAAATTGTGGACTTTTTCTGTGAGGACAATTCAGTTCCACAGCCAGAAAAGATGCATTCAAATGTTACCCTGTAACCGTTCATTCAGGACATGGCCTGGTCTGCATACTTTTTCATCAAGGAGTGTTGTCCAAACATCCAGACCATACTGAGACATGTCTACTTAGAACATGGTTTTGCCACCAAATTCCACAAGCAAAAGTAAACATGTTTGACTGATAAGGAGAATTACAGAGTCAAGATTAAAAATGGTTTCCTTTCTCTTCCCAAGAGCTTTTACTCTGATATATCTCCCCAATCAAATGTTTCAACCTCTGGAACTTCTTCCTCTACCCATACTTACACAGTGATTTAATCCATTTTGATCTATAAATCTATTTAAATATCTGGCCTTATTGTCTTTTACAATTCCGCCCTCATATTTCCCAGTTGTTATTTCCCACATAATATCCATGTAGTTCATCAAACACTAGCTGAAACTAAACTTATCCTCTTTCACCAAAATAAGTTTATATTCATGAGCTTGTTTCTGGTAAAGCACAATTACTCTTCCATCCATAAAAATAGCATTAGGAAGACAGAGAAATGCATGTAGATAGAATTATAAGGTTTTCTCAAAGAATATTTGAACAGTATGTGTAATTTTGAGGAGCCATGCTGACACAGTGGTTAAGTTTTCAGCTGCTAACAAAAAGATGGGTGGTTTGAACCCACTAGCTATTCTGTGGGGGAAAAATGTGGCAGGTTGCTTCCATATAGATAGAAAGACTTGAAAACTCTATGAGACAGTTCTACCCTGTCCTATGGGGTCGCTATGAGATGGAATCAATTTAACAGCAGTAGGGTTTTTTCAGGGGTATGTATGTAATTGATGACATATATAGTGATTATATAAGGAGCTCTGGTGGTGCAGTGCCTAAGGCATTTGACTGCTAACCAAGGTTGCTGGTTCAAACCCACCAGCCACTCCACAGAAGGAAAAGGGGAAATCTACTTCCGTAAAGATTTGACACCTCAGAAACTCACTGGGGTCACTAGGAGTAGGAATTGACTCGATGGCAGTAGGTTTAGGTTTTTTGGTTATAATTATATATATTCTCAGTCATGTGATTTCAAAAATATCGAAAAGAAGAAAACCTATGAGCTGAACATTTGAAAACTGTGAACTGATCATTTTGATTTAACTCACCTGATGGTGAAAATTCAGTCAAGTCATCTTCAGCCAACTTTTATTCATATTGACAAGCATACAACCTCGTATTACCTTGAATACAAACATTTTAATATCTTTTAATTATATTATGTTTTTAATCATTTTGGTTATGACCTGTTTCATGACTAGTATAACTACTTGGAAACTGTATTAAAGCAACAATGACTTTCATGTTTTAATCCTGTGGCAATTTCTCAGTATCTATGTCTCTCCAGTTAAGGCACTTGACTGCTAACCAGAAGGCTGGCGGTTCAAACCCACCAGCCACTCCTCGGAAGGAAGATGGGGCAATCTACTTCCATAGTGAT
>NW_006921867.1:3597205-3599143 GCF_000298275.1 Orycteropus afer afer
TAGTCCCCTTGTACCTCTGCTTTCAGCCTCCATTCAGTTTACCAAAGTCCATAGAGTCTGCCCCAGTACGACTCTCCTTTTCCCCTTTCTTGCCATGATCAATATCAACGACCTATATTATATCCTCAAAATCTTTCAAGGTCTCCTGCCTAGTCACATAGATAATATCTTATGTAAGCTGACCTTCATGTTAATTACATTCGCTGGAATTAAATTTGCCTTTGCAAAGAGTAAGTATAATAGTGTCAACCTTCTCCTCAGCAACTTTCGATGACTCCCCGTTGCTTATAGTTTTAAGTAAAAATGTCTTGCTTTGGTACTTAGTGCCTTGACATCAAACTGAGCTTCCAGTTTTATGCCTTGAACTCTCCTTGACACTGCATCACTGTTCTAGTTGAAATTAACCACTTTCAAGCCCCCTCTGATGCACTATAGTGTATGAATGTGTATTTGTGTTCTTCCCTCAGAGCAGATTGTCATTTTCAGAGCTTTCTTTAAAAATATGTCTCATCTCTTTCAAGTATCATCCCTCATTCAAGACTCTGTAAACGCAACCTCTTACACGAAGTTTTTCTTAAGCTCACATTACTTAGCCTGATGTGATAAGCTCTTCTTTCCTTTGAACCACCATGACTAGAGCAGTCTACATTAGCAATTACCTTCTATCCTGCAGGTGTTTTATAGATAGGAATATATGTCCTGTGTTGTTCCACCTTCTCATCTCTCACTATCCCCCAGTCCCCTAAAGGGCAGTGATAATTCCTTATTTAAGTTTATATCCAGAAATATGGTGGTGTTTAGGCTTTGTTAGTAAGCTTGGGTTCAAGCTTAATCACTGTAAATTACCAATTGGTGGACAATTGAACTGGATTATCTGTAAATAATAATCTCAGTGCAAGGTTTTGTGTTACCACAATTCAAAATTAAGGTTGTATATATGATGTCTTGACTATTTCTATTGTTAAAAAAAAAATCAAAAGGCCAAGATAATTTCTGGCCCAATGCCATGCACATCTAGACATATAGTCATATATTACCTGGACATGTCAATCTTTTTCATTTAAGCCAGATAATTTGGTTCTATGATCCCAGGGTCCAATTTGGAATGCTGGATTAGTGTCCACTAACTGAAGAGATAACTGTTCAAAATCAGAATGATGTAGAACAGATGGAAGAACCAACAGCATGGAGCATGTAACACCTGTGAATTATATCCAGATCAGTTACCAATCAGATTCTGGGCTTCATTCAAGGTGTTAACTTTGGTCTTTTTCCAATTCTAAATGCTTCATCCAAAACAACTGTGATCTTGGCACAACTTTTTTCAAGAGTTGCCCAGGACAAGAATATCAGGGTTCCCCAGACTAGAACTAAAGCTCATTACATTGTTGGCACTCTGTATATGGTGAGAGAAACCTTCAAATTCAGAGTTATAACCTAATATTATAAACATTGAAAACAACACCCAATCTTTACACACAAATTTTGGATTACAATAAAAGCCTGTGTGTTGTTTTTTCTGAGATAGCTTAACAGTTATCATTGGCTCAAAACGCATGATGTCTTGGAATGGAGCCATTTTAAGCTCTGTCATAAATGATGCAAATACAGAAGCTAAAATGAGCCTATTTCTTTGAAGAATCCTTTTTTCTGTTTTGCATGTTTAATCTTGACTACTCTCATTGTCTCAGCAAGAGGTGTCTATTACCTCTATTATGTCTAGCATGGGGCACTATCATACATGGTATCCATATTTGAATACCTGCCAAAAGATCTGTGCTGCATTTTATCTCATGTCTTTTAGCTATGTTGTGACATGACTATGTACTAATGCTACATCCATTTGTGTGATCTTATTTTAGTTCATGTTGTTGTTGTTGTTATGTGCCGTCGAGTCAAACCCGACTCATAGCGACCCCTCCTTGGGTTTCCGAGGCA
>NW_006921867.1:3599310-3608813 GCF_000298275.1 Orycteropus afer afer
CCTTCTGAGGAGTGGCTGGTGGGTTTGAACCACCAGCCGTCTGGTTAACAGGCAAGTATCTTAGCCACTATGCTACCAGAGCTCCCATTTTAGTTCATATGACTCTAAAAAAGAAGGTAGAAATGATTTGCAAGCCCATAAATTTCCACTTTTCTCATGAGCCCAGCACCTGGGTTTTGGGTACTCATATTTGAAGGAAAACAATACAATTAATGTGCCACCCAACATATGCCACCCAAGAGATCACAGAGGCCAAATTATCCAACATAGCCTTCTCTCACATCTCCATATGGAATCCCTTCTTGGGCCAGAGTGCATGTATCTTCCAACTGTGAATCAGTTGTTTGGAACTTATAGCAGTTAAGTCCCCGGGTCTTACAAAAGGCTGTGTAGCCATAATAGAGTTGATCTCCAGCACAAATAATGCCAATTTGGTGTTTGCATCCCAGATGGATCTGGGGTGTGGAACTAAGAATGGAAAAAGCAATGAAAGAATACTTTGGGAATGACAAAACCTATTAGAGCATACGCCTTGAAGATTATCCATGCTGTATTTTAACACCTTTTTGTTTTCTTCTTAATATGAATACACAGCTCTCCCTTAGGTCTCAGATTATTTCTTATCAGAGGTGTCATAGATAAAATAAATGCCTTTTGTTGGAGAAAATAGAACTGATAAAGTTTTTATTTTAGTTGTTGGGATGATCTAGTTTTGACATCTGTAGGCCCATTGAGTGCAATAATGGATTAGTCTGACTTTTTCTTTCCACACTGTTCCATGATGTTCCCTCCTTCAGTCAGTTAATTGTTAGATAGTGGTAGTAGTTAAGGTTATGTGTCAACTTTGCTGGGCTTGGTTTTGAGTGTGTGGGCAGCTGGATGTAGTTATTCCCCATGATGAGACTGGTAATCAACTCCATGGTGGAAATCTACTGGATCAAGGGATGTGGTCTGCTCTCAGTATTTAAGGAGAGGTTTTAAGAAAGATCTCTGCAGCTTTTTGGGACACTTGGACCCTGCATGTGGGCACGTCTTCATTTAACACCCTGCCATGTTTCCTGCCGACCTTGGGCTTGTCTCTGTACTTGATCTAGTGGCCTGCCATGTTGCTTGATAATCTTGGGACCATGCCCTTTACTCATCGATTTGGGTTTACCAACCTCAGCAGCCAGCAGCTTCCTGAGTTAGGAAAAGCCTCCAGCTTCAGTGCACCAGGAGCAAGAGGCAGAGCTAAAGCCCAAGGTTGAGGGGCTTTCACCCAGCCCCTAGAATTTAGCACTTAGAACTCAAAATTCTAGCCTCCAAAACTGTAAGGGAACAAATCCCTGTTTGTTCAAGCCATCCCATTTGTGGTATGTTCCTGTCAGAGAGACAGTAGAGGACCGAAACAATAGCCAGGAGAACTGGACATTGTGATAACAATTCCTTTCCAAGCAAAATAAAGGCCAATCAATAGATATGCTCCCCTGCTTGAACTTCCAGATTTTCTGCTTTCTCAATGTCCTTTTATGGGAGTCACTTTAAAATCCTAGATTATTACTTGTAGGTGTTACCACCTAATATATGGTTTATTATAACTTTACAAAACTAATATTTAATGACTTCAAACCAAACAAATCAGTTATTTTGTAGTGACATGACTTCAATAACTAATTTTTTAAAACAAAAATTATTTAAGGTTAGATACTCTTATTTTGCAGCTGTCTTGGAAAGCAGGCATTGGATTTTGAAAGGAGCCCTGGATTGAGGCCAGGATATTTCCCTTTTGGTTCTGACTTTGCTTAATTAGTGTCATTATCTTGAATAAAGAGTCCCTGGATGGCATAAATGGTTAAGTGCTCGACTGCCAACTGAAGACTGGTGGTAGGAATTTACCCAGAGGCACCTTGGATGAAAGGCCTGGCAATTGACTTCAAAAAGTTCAGCCCATTAAAACCCTTACATTGCACAGTTTTACTCTAATTCCTTGAATACATTATTAATTCTCTATTTTCTATTTTGTATGCAAAATAAATTTATATAAGTAACCATCACAATGAACTACAACTGTATCAATTATTTGGGATCTACTGTATGACTGGTAATGCATCATGTTTTTACATCACAACTCTATGAAGTATGAATTATTAAATAGTTGTTGAGAAAGTAAGATGCCTGCATAACAGTTTATCTTAGTCGGTTCTAGAGAGGAACAAAACCAGTGAAGCATATATAAATATATATAGAGAGAAATTTACTTCAGGGAAATAGTTCATGAAATTCTGAGTAAATGGCTTAGGCAATTGTGAAGGCTGGCAAGTTCCAAATCTGTGGGTCAGGTGACCAGCTAAAGACTTCTGCTGGTTCATGTGGTCACAGGGGATGATGAACCAAAAATCGGCAAGTTAGACAGCAGGCTAGAGGCCTCTGGTGGCTTTTGGGGTTGTGGAGGTTGGTGAATCCAAAATCTGATGTCTGGCAGCAGGCTGGAGACTACTGTAGGCTTACATCCAAGAACTGGAAGTCAAGTGCTGAGAAGAATGCAGGCTGAGAAAGAGCATGAGCTTTGCCAGAACATCCATTTATATACCAGAGGGAGGCCACACACACAGGGAAACTCTGCTTTCAATTGATTGGCTGCTCACATCAAAACATGGAAGGTCATTACATAGTATCTGCCAAATGACTGAGAATCATTACCTAGACAAGTTGAAACATAACATTAACCATCACACAGTTTAAGGAAATTATTGTTCTTATTTTGATAGGCTTAAAAAAAAAAAAAAACACCTCATTGCTGTTGAGTCAGATTCGACTCATAGCGACCCCTCCTTGGGTTTCTGAGGCTATATCAGTATGGAAGTAGATTGCCCAACCTTCCTCCCAAGGAGTGGCTGGTAAGTTTGAACTGCCACCTTTCTGGATAGCAGTTAAATGCCTTAGGCCCTATGCCATCAGAGCTCCTTTGATAGGCTTTAGGGAAGAGGCAAGGTGTATCAAGAAATTTTTATGAGTTGTTGCCTTGATTTTGAATGAGACTTATTCCCATGAATTTTTTTAAAATAAAAGGCAAAAGAAAAATTGCTTTACTCTTATGACAAATAGACCAATGAACATGGGAAGAAAGGATATACTAGGTACTGAGAAATAATCATCAAAATTACATTCAGATTCTAAACACTATGAATGTAAGTATTAAAGCAATGAGACTTTCAGCTTTAATCCAACTGTTCTTTAAAAGGGAAGAAAACTTCATTTTGCATAGTTCACGATGCAGCACATGAACTTGCTTACTAGATTCTTTGCATCTACGTCCGTATTTTAATGATGATACCATTTCGGTCTCCCATTATATGATATTATTTTCTACATTGGAACACCAGATCGTTCTATGACCAAGAGATGAATCTTGTAATAGCCGTAATAGTCATCTTACACAACATCAATTCTGGCTGTAAGAACAGAATTCCATAGCTTCATGCATTAATTAAAAATGTTGATAAGAGTTTCTGATTTAAGTATAAATACAGAAGTGCATAGCAAAGTATGAAGATCATTGTTAGTGAGATGCATTTGACTAGCAAAGTGTGTGTGTGTGTGTACTTGCACACACACGCACACACATACACATCCTCCTCTGATTCCCTGATGTTTAAGTCATATGACCTGGCTGTTCTGACTTGGCAAGAGATCTAAAGAGAGGAATTTCTAGTGCTGTGGGTTCCCTAAGTCCTCAGCTTTCTGTGACAGCTGTTACCTCTGCATGACTTTTGGCAGCTGAGAGAAAGTCCAATATGAAAGTGATGGCTGCTTTAATATTGGAGCTATTTTTAAAAAAGTATGCATACTTTACCAAAACAAAACAAAAAACCACACTACTGTCATGTTGATTCTGACTCATCTCAACCTTGTAGGCAGAGGAGAACTGCCCCATAGGTCTCTAGAGCTATAAATCTTCCTGGAAGCATACAGCCCCCTTTTTCTCCTACAGAGGGGGTGGTGGTTAGAACTCCTGAACTTTGAGTTAGCAGCTGAGCACTTAACCACTGTGCCAGTAGCACTCTTTTAGGCAAATTTAAAGAAACTTTGTTTGTTTGTATGTTTGTAATAATGTAGGGTTTTGGGGATCAGTGTATTCCCTTTGCCTTCATATGTATTTTAGAATCACTCTGACAGAACCTCTCCTGTCTGCAGTCCTCCCACAGTCCGTTTATACATGATAGCTGTGAAACAATATTATCCACAGACACAGCATTCCTAAATATGCTACAAATGAAGCATGAGTGGCAAATTCCACCCACATAGTAAGGCCCTAAGACTTGCCCTAAAAAGGACAGTAGAAGTTGTGTGTCATCTCTATACCCATCTCTTACACTTATAATGTTGTTGTTGTTATTAACAACACCAGAGCTCCTTATGTTACATTTTCAAAAGTTATTTTATAACAAAAAGGACAGTAGAAGTTGTGTGTCATCTCTATACCCATCTCTTACACTTATAATGTTGTTGTTGTTATTAACAACACCAGAGCTCCTTATGTTACATTTTCAAAAGTTATTTTATAACAAAAAGGACAGTAGAAGTTGTGTGTCATCTCTATACCCATCTCTTACACTTATAATAAAATGCCCATATTTTATTTTTTTTCTTATGTATGAGACAAACATTAATTGTACATAGCACTTGTCAGTAACCTTGACTAAAGTAGTTATTTTTAATGAGACCTTTCCTTAATTTTATTAGCAGTCATTCCCATATTTAAGGGCTACGTGTAAAAGAGTAAATAAATTTCAGTGATATATTTCAGAGTGTCAGGTGAAAGGGATTATGAAACAGTAGTGATCAAAGAGTTTAAGAGGTGTTCGGTAAACTTAAGCAGCTGAAAAGTCATAGTTAAGGTCACAAAAAAGATATGAAAGCCCAGGTTCTGGACATGAATTTTTAATGAAGGCAAGAACAAGAAGTGGTCACAGGTAGAATTCTATGACTTATCAATGGAAGCCTCCCTCCAGATTTGTTTGTTCTTTTATCCATCTACTCACTCACTCTTCCATTTATTTTAATAACATCTATTGAGTACTATTGGGAGCTCTGGTAGCATAGTGCCTAAGACACTTGACTGCTAACCAGAATGCTGGTGGTTCAAACCCACCAGCCACTCCTCGGAAGGAAGGTTGGGCAATCTACGTCCGTAGTGATACTGCCTGAGAAACCCAAGGAGGGATCGCTATGAGTCAGGTTCGACTTGACAGCACATAACAACAACAACAACAATTGAGTGCTATTACATGCCAAACATTAAGCCAATTCTAGAAAACATAATTTAATAATTAATATAATTTATGCATTCAACCATTTCACTAAAAATACAGCTACCAAAAAAAAAAAAAAAAAAAAAACCACCAAACCTGAGTATCCACACTATGTCTGTTACTACATTGAAGGCTATATTTATATTCAGAACAACCACATAAAGTATTATTTTTTCTCATTCTACACTTTAGGAAATTGACAGTCACAGTGGGAAAATAACTTACTGAGATCACATAGCCAGAGAATTCTAGAGCCATTTTATTAAAAAGCATAGCTTTGGCAGTTGTAGGAGCAGTGGGAAGCTTGGAACAACTGTTATGTATCTTCAAGTTTCTGTACATATACAGCAACATTTACTCAGTTACGTTATAAAATAACTTTTGATAACATAACATAAGGAGCTCTTGTGGTGTAGTGGTTAAGGCATTTGGCTACTAACCAGAAGCTCTGCAGTTCAAACCCACCAGGCACTCAGTGGGAGAAAGATGAGGCAAACCACTTCCATAAAGATTTATAACCTTGGAAACCCTATGGGGTCACTATGAATTGGAATCGACTTGATAGCAGTGGGTTTTTGTAATGTAATATATTCTCTATTGTAGGCCTCTTTCCTTTCCCACAGTTGAAAATCTAGTAACTTCGAGGTGAATTTTGATGATTCTTTTGTTTGTTTGGTTGGTTGGTTAGTTGGTTGGATGGTTGGTTGTTTTTCCCCCCTCAGGTATTTCTCTGCAGGGTTTTCCTGGTTTGGGAAAAGGGATGTTGATTAGTAGTAGCAAAGAAGGGAGATGATAGATACCTTACTGTAAGATCGCTTTGTTGATGGGGAAAAAGTATCTGTCCCTGTCTTAGACATTTTTGTACCCCTCTTGGATGGCAAAAGAAATTTGGGGATGTTCTTGGCCGGCCATAGGTGATCTTTGCCCTCAGGCAATTTATCTTCGTGTGAACCCTATAAGGAGTCCTGGGTGGTCCAAACAATAAATGTGCTGGGCTGTTAACTGAAAGGTTGGAGGTGTTAGTCCACCCAGAGACACATCATAAGAAAGGCGTAGCAATATACTTCTGAAAAAGTCAGCCATTGAAAACCTTGTGGAACACAGTTGTACACTGACATATATGGGTTCACTGTGAGTCACATTCTACTAGATGAACCAAAAAAAAAAAAAACCTCGCTGCTGTCAAGTCAGATCTGACTCATAGTGACCCCTCCTTGGGTTTCCAAGGCAGTATCTCTACGGAAGTAGATTGCCCAACCTTCCTTCTGAGGAGTGGCTGGTGGGTTTGAACCACCAGCCTTCTGGTTAGCAGTCGAGTGCCTTAGGCACTATGCTACCAGAGCTCCTATTATCATGTATGCTCCACATATTCCATGCTAAACAGGAACAAAGAACTTCACTGTGAAATGTGCTTCTTTCTTGGACTTCACCTACAGACTGTATTGCAACTCATTTCTACTCTCATATCTTCCTAAACCTATCAGGGATTTTTGTCATTCTAGGATGATATGACAGCAGACCTTCTCTCAAAAACTTCCATATCATGAAAAAAAAGTTCTCTTTTTGAAGCCCCTGCAACATTCATCTAATTTGTGAGGATGGGGTAGTCTGAGTCTTCTTTTATCTGTTTTTAATCTATCATTTAGAGTACATATTTATGCTGATTTTCTGTCCAGGCTTAGCTTTATGGGTTGCAAAATGCCTGACCCTTTAAAATAAAATGCCTTGGTGCTTGAGATTTTTTTCTGCTCTGAGTTTCAAAAGAGTGTTTTGCAGCTCAGAGGCCAAATTTAATTTGATGAATGGCATTAGTTCAGTGAGTAGAAATAAGCATGTGGAGTACGCAAAGGAAGGGAATTGAGGGAATGGACTCAACTATTTACATAGTGTCTCTCATCACATACAAGTACATAGAGTATGTCATTGGGAAGATGGATGATTATTTCTTAGAGGAATGGGAAGTATAAGGTAGAATAGTGCTAAAGCCAAATTTCTCCAATTCAACACTATTGATATTTGCAGCAGGATAATTCACTTTTAGAAGGTTGTTCTCTGCATTATAGGATGTTTATAAACATCTCTTATCTCTGTCCACTAGATACTAGTAGTAAACTCTCCCCAACTAGTTGTGACAAACAAACATATCTCCAGAAATACCAAATAAGCCCGGGGGGAAAATCACCCTTGGTTGAGGAATAATAATGATAACGGATGCTATTCAACACTGGGAGACTTGATATTTTTATCCTGACTCACATCTTACATTTGGACCTAAATGTCTAAAACTGACCTTTGAACTTTGCTTAACATTTACTCAGCACCCACAATTCAAAATAATAATTACTCTTATGTGGTGTTGCCCTGTAGATGCTCATGATCCACGTTTTATTTATTTTATGTAATTGGTCTATGACATATCATCTGGGATACTTATTAAAATTGAGACTCTTGTGTACACACTTAAGGAACTGTGGTGGCATAGTGCCTAAGGCATTTGACTACTAGCCAGAAGGCTGGTGGTTCAAACCCACCAGCCACTGCTTGCAAGGGAGACTGGGCAATCTACTTCAGTAGAAATACTGCCTCGGAAAGCAAAGGAGAGGTTGCTGTGAGTTGGAATCGACTCAATGGCATGACTTAGGTCTTGGTTTTTGTGTACACACTTAAACTACTCTATCAGAATCTGGAAAAAAATAGGCCTTAAAAGACTGCATGTTTAACAAGTACCCCAGCTGCATTTGAGGACTGACATAGTGGGATGACAACCATGTAAACTACAACTTTTAATGTGTTAGATTCTATATTAAAGGTATTTGGGTAGGAGTACGTTATTGCAACCCCGGCTACCAATGCCAACCTCTCAGGAAAGATCAAATCTGTAGATCCTAGATAGAGTGGGAGGAAAAATGTTGAACAAAATCCAAAAACTCAATAATGACCAGAATTATGACCAGAACCCCCAATACTATGGCCCTGGAATGCTTTCTGTGCCTGGAATAAAACTCACTCCCAGGGGCTGGCTCTCAACACGAAAGTTAACAAGATATACATGCAGACCACTCAACCCAGGATGATGCACCCAAATACTCTATGGTAATACATCCCTTAGAGCAATAGACCATGGGACACCAGAGGGGCAACATTCAAATTGAGGAAATGCAGGACAAACAGGAGTGCATAAATATGAGGGGCACAAGGGAAGGGTTACTGGGAAGGGAGGGGAGGAGACTGGGTTAGGGTTGGGCATGGCAGATGGGAGTGAAACTAAATGTACACATAACATTGAATGTAAAACAAGCTCTTAAAATAAAAATTGTTTTTAAAAAATTAAAGCCTATTATGGAAGTCATGGAAAAAAAATATATCAGCATGTGAATTAGTTTATCTTCTTGACTTCCCTAAAGAAGTTAAAGATACCTTTGTGCTCAGGTAGAAGATGTTTATAGTCACTGTTCTTCTAATATCTTCTTTTCAATCCTCAATATCCATAAATGCCAATCAGACTTCCTTCTAATCACAAACACGTTACCTGACAATTTGGTTTTCTAGTGGCACTATACCAGAAAATACCACATGGGGCTGGCTTCAACAAACAGAGATTGGTTTTCTTACATTTTAGGAGGCTAGAATTCCGAGTTCAAAGTGCCAGCTCTATAGACTGGGTGAAGGCCGCTCAACCTTGGGCTTCAGCTCTGCCTCTTGCTCCTGGCCCACTGAAGCTGGAGGCTTCTCTTAACTCAGGCAGCTGTTGGCTGCTGAGGCTGACAAATCCAAGGTTGACAAGTAAAATGGCACAGTCCCAAGATTATCAAGCAACATGGCAAGCCACTAATTCAAGTCCATTAACAGTCCCAAGATGGACAGACAATATGGCAGGCCATTGAGATGAAGACTTGGCCAAATGCAAGATCCAGATGTGCCAAAAAGCTAGAGACCTTCCTCAAAGCTTCTCCTTATATACAGGAAGCAGACCACATCCATAACGCAGCTACTCAGCTGCTCACAGTAGATTCCATCATGGAGTTGATTACCAGTCTCATCATGGGGAACAACTACATCCAGCTGTCCAGCCACTCAAAACCATGCCCATACAAGTTGACACATAACCATGACTACCACACCTTTTGTTGTTGTTATTGTGTTTGCCATCGAGTCGGATCTGACTCATAGTGACCCCTCCTTGGGTTTCCGAGGTGGTATCACTATGGAAGT
>NW_006921867.1:3609653-3611956 GCF_000298275.1 Orycteropus afer afer
AGAGAGTGGGAACCTCCCAGAACATTGTATTGTGCCACGCCCAACAGAAATACTCCAGGTGGGCGACTTTAAAATCAGGATCTCCTCAGTTGCTAATAGCAATTCCCACCTTGGAGTTTACAAAGACTTATGGGTAGAAAAGCCACACTAAGTAATTTACTACACCGCAAGGTTCAACATATTCCTTTAAACTTTGACCATAGTAAACTCTGTAAGAAATTTGTATCTTGTGTCCCTTTAGATCTGCAAGTAGATTTCTGCATCAATCTGTATACATATAAAACTGTCCAAGGTGATTGCTTGAAATGTGACTAGATTTTTGTGAAGCACCAATGTATTATTTCTTTCAAGAGTAATCCAAACTGTGTTTGTTTAAAATCTTCACTTCATCTCAGCAAACATGAAAAGATCATGTGGATACCATTTTTAAAATACTAACATAAGTATTTTAAAATTCTAACATAAGGAGCTCTGGTAGCATAGTGCCTAAGGCACTTGACTGCTAACCAAAAGCTGGTGGTTCAAACCCACCAGCCCCTCCTCAGAAGGAAGGTTAGGAAATCTACTTCTGTAGTGATACTGCCTCGGAAACGCAAGGAGGGGTCACTATGAGTCAGGTCTGACTCCATGGCACATAACAACAACAAAGTAAGTACATATAGTTGTCATCTTGAAATGTATCCTTACTTGAATATGCAACCATTTGATGGTAAAGAACCACATAAAGTAAAAAATCATGAAAATTTAAAAGGCAGAGTAAAAAGAGATTAAACATTATCATTCAAACACCTGTTAAAATAAAATTTCCTTTGGTAATAGGAAGAGCAGTAATGAAATTCAAAGAGCAGCAGCAATAGCAATAGAAAAGAATAGTTAAATAAAATGAGAGAGAAACTGATCATATTGATTTGTATGAAATGACTCATGCATTAGGAATGTCTGTGATTTTTTTTCTATGCAAAAAAGGGGAACACTCTCAATGAGATGGATTGACACATGGGCTCAAGTATAACAAAGATTGTGAGGATGGTGCTGCATCAGGCAGTGTTTCTTTCTGTTGTTCATAGGGTCGCTATGAGTCAGAGCTGACTCGAAGGCATCTAACAACAGCAATATGTGATTAGAATTTTACACTTGTAAGTTTGTGTGTATGAATATATATGGTGTTTTGTTTGTCAAATTCCAAAGAAGCAATGGTTTTAATAATGCAGTGATATAGTATAATGCTGGTTTTTTGGAATTTTTCTGTCTTCTCAAATATTAGGATGAGTAAGTATGTGCTGGTAGGACTCATTATAAGATTTGTTTTCCCACAAACAGAGCTCACTTCTTTATAACTGCAAGCATAACTCAAATTTCTAAAAAAATAATATTCCCATGAAATGCCAGCAAATGTATTTCATTCTCAAAAACTAAAAATGGAGATTGTTTAGTTAAATATATTGATTCTATTTATTGGTATTATTATTTTAACACATCTTATTCAGATTGGATAAAAAAGGGGGCCCTTGTCTTTAAATTCAGTACCTACTTATTTTAATTTTATGATGAAATAGAAAAAGACAAATCAAAACCATGGTGATTAAAACAAATTTGTACCTGAATATACATGAAGACCTTTTAAGCAGCATTGTCCAAGTTGTTTCCAGCTGAATGTCTTTTGAAGGTGAACCGTAGCCAGTCCTTGAATGCTTATTTGGCATTTTGAAATCTAGGAGAGCAGAATAAAGGAGCTCTGGTGGTGTAGTGCCTAAGGCACTTGACTGCTAACCAGAAGACTATCAGTTCAAACCCACCAGCCACTCCTTGGACGGAAATTTGGGCAACCTATTTCCGTAGTGATACTGCCTTGGAAACCCAAGGAGGATTCACTATGAGTCAGGTCCAACTCCACAGTACACAACAACAACAACAGGATAAAGAATGTTCTGTTGGATTTCTTGCCTGTCACGGGCTGATCTTGTGCTACCATCTTGTCTTCTCCTCCACACTTGAGAAAATGAAACAATCCAGAAGGGACCTACGTGGTGTGATTTTACCCTGACTACATTTTCTCTGCTATTTTTAATCAAGTGATGCTTTAAATTATGGCAAATTTGGGAGAGCTGGAATTGTATCTTTCTGAATATTCTTTACTTTTTTTTTTGCATTTTAAAAATGCTTTTATTCGTGGATTGTGGGAAGATGGTGGACTAGATAGAAGGACTGCTCAGACCCTCTTCAACAAAGAAAAGGGAAACCAATTGACACAGACACAGAAGTTAATCTTGGACCCCTGAGCCTTGAAGAGAAGGATACAGAAG
>NW_006921867.1:3613221-3613668 GCF_000298275.1 Orycteropus afer afer
TTTTTTTTCTTCTTTTCTTTTTCTCTTCTTCTTGGTGCCCTTTCCCCAGATAATGCAGATTTGCTTGTTTTTTCTTCTTTTTTTTTCCCCCTTTTCACTTTTTTGTTTTGGTCATTGTTCATGTGTGATTACATGGTGTATTTTTCGTCCATGGGCTTTTAGTTTTTTTATGGTTATTCAGTTGTAATGTGTGCCCAACTGAGTGAAAGACAGTGGCAGTCCCCATAAGACACAATTACACCCACACCTCCTGCAACTACACTTACTGAGCGAGAGCCAATTCTTCCTTCTCCACCAACGAGCCAACAATAAAAAAACCACCGAGAAAAGCCTGAACCACCTTTGGTTGCTCTTCAAAAACAGTTAACAGAGATCTAAGTACAACAATGTCACGATGCCACGGAAACAACAGACCATCACACTCCACACAAAGAAGCAGGATAAAGT
>NW_006921867.1:3627968-3639212 GCF_000298275.1 Orycteropus afer afer
TGTGGTCAATGACATGAGACAAAGTATATGTGAACTGCTGTATCAAGAGTGAATTTGCTCTGTAAATCTTCACCCAAATCACAATAAAAAAAAAATGAAAAAAATGCATTTATTCAATTTCTTTACGTGTTTACTTATATATTTCTTTCTGACAGCTGTGGTAGTTAAGGTTGTGTGTCAACTTGGCTGGACCTGGTTTTGACTGGCTGGGCAGCCGAATGTAGTTGTTCCCCATGATGAGACTGGTAATCAACTCCATGATGGAATCTATTGGAAGCATCTGAGTTGCTGCCTTAGGGATGTGGTGTGCTTCCAGTATATAAGAAGCTTTGAGAAACATCTCAAGCTTTTTTGGCATATCCAGACCCTGCATTTGGCCAAGTCTTCATCTCAGTGGCCTGCCATGTTGTCTGCTGATCTTGGGACTATTAATTGACTTGAACAAGTGGCCTGTCATGTTGATAATCTTGGGACTGTGCCATTTTACTTGTTGACCTTGGGTTTGTAGGCCTCAGCAGCCAACAGTTGCCTGAGTTAAGAGAAGCTTCCAGCTTCAGTGGGCCAGGAGCAAGAGGCAGAGCTGAAGCCCAAGGTAGAGGGGCCTTCACTAAGCCCTTAGAGCTGATACTTCGAACTCAGATTTCTAGCCTCCTAAACTGTAAAAGAATAAATCCTTTTTTGTTAAAACCAGCCACTTGTGGTATTTTCTGGTATACGGCAGCACAAGAGAACCAAAACAATAGCCTTCAAGCTAATTTAAACACCCCTTATGGGGTAGCTGGTAGGTAGTGTAGTACCTAAGGCATTTGACTGCTAACCAGAAGGCTGGCAGTTCAAACCCACCAGCCACTCCTCAGAAAGAAGGTTGGGCAATGTAGCTCTGTAGTGATACTGTCTCAGAAACCCAAGGAGGGGTCGCTATGAGTCGGATCCGACTCGATGGCAGTGGGTTTGCTGTTTTTGGTTTTATGGGGTAGCAGAGTAGTTTCTCATTCAAAGCCAAGGATGCAGCTTTTCTCTCTAGGAATATAGCCATGAATTCTTGGCCTGGGCAAGTGCAAAAATTCTGCCAGGTACCACCATTCATATGTAGATTTATTTTTCATGTACCATTTTCCTGAGAGAATCTTGTGTGTGTGTGTGTGTGTCTGTGTGTGTGTGTGTGTGAGAGAGAGAGAGAAAGAGAGAGAATGAATGATGGAGTGAGATTAAAATGTTATTTCTTTGTTGTTAACTAAACATTTTGAACAGATGTAAATGTTTATTACAGGTCAGTGAGAAAACATCTCTCCCTTAAATTCCTTCATTACAGTTGTGAATGAATTTGGACTCTGAAGTTGATACCAGCACACAAAACTTTATCGGTCACATATTTTTACAAGTCATATACATATTATAGTCCATTCTACAATGTGTCTGTTGATTTTTATGTTGTCCAGTAAAATTAATGCTCCAGGAAACTATGCTATATTCACTGTCCTGTAATTTCCACTTCTCCCTGACACACCCTAAGCAGGGCATAAATTGAAGACCAAAGTCATTATCCTGGCATTTGTACCATTAAAGATACTTCCACAATTATTTTCCTGGTATCAACTTGCCCTAAGATCTTCCTTAAAGTCATAGATCTGCAAACATACATGCCTTTTCTTGTTTCTGTCTTAACCTTTGTGATGAGTTTACCAGTTAACTTCCTATCCTACTCTCCTAAAAAGTACAATGCCTAGTTCCTTTCAAAGCCTTTTAATATGTATCACCTAATATCTTTCATTTCTCCAGTGAGATTTCCATTTGTCCTATGTTATCATAGCTTCTATTTTTCATTTCTCATAATACTTATTACACATTGTTTTAGTTTGTCTATCTCCCATAGACAGTAGATTCCCAAAGTCTGAAGCCTTTATTTTACTAATAAATCATATGACCTAGAGTAGTGCTTGCAAAATAACAAATAAGACCTTTTTTTAAAAAATGGCTGAATAAATGAATACTCACAACAATCTTTGAAGTAGGTTTATATCATATTATAGAGATAAGGGAACTGAGCTTAGAGATCCTAAGTACTTAACTCATAGGTTTGCTGGGAGTCCAAACCAACTTAGGGCAAGGAGGTTTTTTGGTTTTAATATGCATGAAAGAGCCTGACTGAGCTTGTATTTCTGACTTACTTCAAAATATCTTGCTTCTAGAGCCATATGTTAAATGCTGTAACTGTCTCATTTTTATCACCTCAACATTCCCCAAAAACCATTTAAATTTTTGGATGATAAAATCATATCTAACAAGTATAAAAGACAGTTTCTACAACTTAAATTTAATAGCATTGTAATGGAAACTCTTAGAGTTACCTTTAACCTTGTGGCTGTGTTTTGTTTAGCCTTGATTTTGTCTGGCTTTGTCCTGCTAATCTCCTAAAATATTCCTAATATCACTTCTTTAAAGTGAAATTAAATTATCCTCGAAGAAAAAACAAAAAATCCCACACTGCCATTGAGTCAATTCTGACTCATCGTGACCCCCGTTGGGTTTCTGAGGCAATAAATCTTTATGGAAGTAGCTTGCCCCATCTTCCTTCCATGGAAGGAGCTCTGGTGGCATAGTGACTAGCACATTGGACTGCTAACCACAAGGTTGGTGGTTCAAACCCACCAGCCACTCTTTGGAAGGAGCACTGGGCAATCTGCTTCTGTAAAGATACCACCTCAGAAACTCAAGGAGGGTAGTCAGTGGCTGGTGGGTTTGAACCACCTATCTTCTGGTAGGCAATCAAATGCCTTAGGCACTATGCCACTCTTCTTATTAGTGGCTTTGACTCTCATTTGTATATTCAGAGAAAATTTTCTCTTGATTCTTAATGAGTGATATTCAAAATTCGTTGCTGTTTTTCTTTGAGACTGAGAATAATTTATAATGCTACATTTATACAGTTACTTTATGGGACCTTGAAAAGAGTCAAAATATGTCAAAAATAAAAAGAAAAAAAAAAGATTTTTTTATCTGAACTTAATGATTGATTATGTCTTATTTAAGTTTAAAGGAAGAAACAAACTAATGCTTGAGAAAATGAGAAAGGGAATAAATACCACATCCGTTTAAGATCAGTGTATGCACTGCCATGAATGTCTGCCAAAACCCTAGCATATGACCAGCAGACACCCATGTTACTTCATCACCAGGCATCCTGTAAGCAGAGTCTGTCAGAGATGCTGATTAAAGCTAAATTAACTTGATGATATTCTTTTCATGCCACTTTTCCCTAACGAAAGTTATTTTCCAATCATATTCTATCTCTAGCTCACCCTAGGGGAAGCACTGTGCTCTTTTGGACCTTGATTTACTTCTTATTTTGAAGGTTGAGTTAACAAACAGGGAAACAAATATACACGTTCTAAATTATCCTTCATAGTTTTGGGTTGAACACATGTAAACCAAGTCTGTTAAATTCCTGCTAATCTTTGGTTGAAATATCTGATACTACTCAAGAACTGATTTAGGATATTTGAATATGATTCCCTTGTCTTATGTAGTCCACAGCAAACCTCTGAACGGTGGAAAAGCAATTTCATTTGGCATTCTAATTAAAATCATTCAAGTCTCCCTTGTATACATCTATGATATGGTGAGACATGATCATGTTGATGATACTAATTAGGTTCAGAATGGTATAATGCCTATTCTACCATATAGAAACTTTATTCTTTCTGAAAGTATTTATCAAATGTCAGAGATATGAATACTTTCCTTGAGTCATAACCTCACTTATAACACAAGGGAAAACAGTGATATCATGAGATTTTTGAATTACTACTTAATAGCTTTCATCTGTGGGTGTTTGTGTATGTGAGATGGAGGTTATGCTAAAATTAGATCTTCTGTACCCATGGGTGGTGCAAATGGTTAAAGTGCTTGGCTACTGACTGAAATGTTAGAGGTGCCTCAAAGAAAGTTCTGGTAATCTACTTCCAAAAAATCAGCCATTGGATGTCCTGTGGAGAACAGTTCTACTCTGACATACAGGGGGTTGACATGAGTTGGAACTGACTCAATGGCAACTGGTTATATTCTATTTATTAATTAAAATTGATGAACAAATAATAGGAAAATTATCTCAAGTGACTACTGAGGTTTCCACAACATTTTATCTCCTACACATACTAGATATGAAAACGTCCTATATACTTCTACTTAAGGAGAAGAATAAGACACTACACACATATTAGTGACAATTAACATTGAGTGTTTACTATGTGTCAGATATTGTATTATTTGCATATATTATCTCTTTTCATTTTCATATCAACTCTTCAATGTGTGTATTGTTATCCCTTCTCTTTTAGACATGAAAAAAAAACTGAAGCTCAGAAAGTTTGTAGTATGACTAAGGGCTGGTGTATCCATAGGGTCAGGGTCATAATAGAAAACAGATGGCAAACTCAAAATGGGAAAATTGGAGGAGAGTTTATTTATACAGAGGCTATTTGAAAAGGGATGCAGTAATAACAGTACAGAAACTGGGAGTCGGGAGGGCTGTGTCACCCATAGTTCTTAGGGGACCATTGAGATGGGGAGAAGAAATAAAAACCAAGAAGGAGGAAAAATCCTGTAGCTGTGGCTGCCTAGTGAGACAGTGACATCATTAGAAGAATACAGCCAGCTCAAGGGGGCACTTCATGGGGTGGGAACTAAAAGAGTACCTTGACCTCACTCCCTTTCATTCTTCTAGTCTCCTCGCTCCCTCCAATTTCCTTGACCTCTGCTGGCCAAACTCAACTGAAAGTCAAAGGATACAAGAGGCCGTTGATACTGTTCATTCACCTCACCCTCTGTGGTAGTTGAAGTTGTGTGTCAAGTTGGCTGGACCATGATTCTCAGTGGTTTAAGCAGTTGTGATATGTGTTATTCCCATGATGAGATCAGATGTGTAAATATTTTGAGCAGCCAATCTATTGGAGTTTCTCTAGGGGTGTGGCCCACTTCCAATATATTTATGGGCCTCCTGGGAAAATGAGACTCTCCTCTGTGGATCTTGATCATGTTGTGCTACCTACAACTGTCCATGAGTGAACAATCCACCATTTGGCCTGTTGATCTTGGATTCGTCATTTGTTGGAGTCAACAGCCAGTATACTGCCTGCCAACTCTGAGCTCATCAGCCCCTGAAGCTACATGAGTCGGGAAAAGCTTCCAGCTTGACATTTGATCCAAGAACTTGGGACTTGCCAGCTTCTATAAGTGTGTGAGCCATTTTCCTGGTGGCATAGTGCCTAAGGCATCTGACCACTAACCAGAAGGCTGGCGGTTCAAATCCACCAGCCACTCCTCAGAAGGAAGATGGGGCAATCTTCTTCCATAGTGATACCACTTCGGAAACCCAAGGAGGGGTCGTTATGAGTCGGATCCTACTTGACGGCAGTGAGTTTGGTACCTTTGGTATATATATTATATATATACCAAAGATAACCCAACCTAACACACCCTCCCAGGGCAGAAGGCATTGTAGAGAAGAATATAAAGTGAATCTAGATGGACAAACAGAAAATACTGGCCACTTGCAGTAAATGACAGAGCTATGACTTAAATCCAGGCCATCTAACTCCAAAGTCTAAAAGATTAACAATCTGATATATATTTAGTCCATTTTGTTTACAGCTTTCTCCTCAACTCATTGGACAGTTTCTGACACATTATTGGGTATTCTACCAGAATTTGTTGAGTAAATTCTGTCCCCACCCATGAAATCATATATGAATACGAGATTTAGCAAAGTCAATATCTACAATGTTGGGTCAAAGATAATTTTCAAATTTTAAAATTCTTCTTTTGTTAATTTATTTTTGTATTTGGTCATATGCTATATAACATCTGTTTCAGCAATGTGCTACCATATATATATCTGTGGTCCCATAATGTTGTAGGAGTTTAGAAATCATGATCAGAGAATTGGACATAGTGAACACAATAGCTTCCCATATAGAACACATGCATCATGGTATCATGTCTCTCGTATACAAGAGACATTGTATACAAAGTGATTGTGCTACCAGGTGTATAATGGTACAGTACACATATAACCCGTAATATATGTGTCCTGAAAGTCCTAATAAAAGTTTTGATACCGACTTATGTATGTACTATACTGTCCTTCTATCTAAAAAGCTTACCGTGTAACAGCATATGCTTGCACTTACAGGCAGCAGCATACAATCTCATGCATGGCACATTTCTTCAATATAGTAGCATTATCTCTCTGTTCAATTTTCTTTTGAAAATATTACCATGAAGTACATCATGGTTTCCAAATGTAGCAAAACGCATGCAGTGAAAGCAGTATTAAGAGATGAAGCAGAGTATCTATTTGGCAATGAAACAAACGTTTCTTAAAAAACATGAAAATGAAAAATCAATGAATGTTATCACTTGCGATTTAGGCATGTTGCACTGCATGATAACAACCATCATCAAAAACAAGAAGAAATTTTCCAAGCTGTAAAAGGATTGGCTTCACTGAAAGCTACAAGGCTGGTGAAAATGTGAGAGGGACCTATATGAGATATGGATAAATTACTAATGTCATGGATTGAGGACAAAACGTAGAAGAGAATCCCTCTCAGCACATTGATATCATTTGGTAAGGTACAAAGCTTTTTTGAGATGCTTAAAGAAAAAGCAGGACCAGACTGTGATGTGGTATCCATACATCCAAATTCCATAATGTCCTATTTCACAGAATGGATGGCAGATGTTAAGCAACATATGACTGTAATAAAATTGTTATTAGTTGCCATTGAGTCATCTCAAACTCATGGTGACCATATGTATGAATCATTGCCAGGTTCAGCACTATCTCTATGATCTTTGAGAAGCTTGAGCTCATTGTAGAGGCCATTGTGACAGTCCCCCTCACTGAGGGCTTTCTTAATTCTCTCTGGCCTTATATTTCACCAAACATGATGTCTTTTTCTAGCACTTAGCCTTTCCTGATGATATGCCCAGAGTAAGCAAGACAAAATCTCACCATTTTTGCTTCTAAGGAGCATTCCAGTTGTATTTCTATAACTGATTGGTTTGTTCTTCCAGTGCTCCATAGTATACTCAATATTATTTGCCAATAAAATTTAAATGTATCAATTCCTCTACTGTTGTCTTTTTCCACTGTGCACCTTTCACATGCATCTGAGACAATTGAAAAGACCATTGGTTGGGTCAGACACAGGTATATCTTACTCATCAAAGTGAGTGACATCTTTGCTTTTTAGAACTTTAAAGAATTCTTTTGCAGCAGATTTGCCCAATGCAATACACCATTTGATTTCTTTACTGTTGTTTCTCTAGGCATTGATTGTTTATCCAAGTACAAAGACATCCTTGACAATTTCAATTTTTTCTCCATTATTAAACTTATACCAGCTCATTATTTAAAATTTCAAATTGTTTGATAAGGCTTTAAATTTTTTAAAAAACTAAACATCCTGCATCCTCACATCCTCTCACAATTTCCCACTCCCCATAGGTCATAACTTCTTTTTTTTTTTTTCATCCCACGTGTCTAAATAATCTGTGCATAATGTTGCCTCTTATTTTTGTTTTTAGGCATTATCTATTGACTTCCTATTGTGAAAAACGAGGATTTGGTTTTCTTTTACAAACCCTTCCCCACCACTGTGCGCTCAGATTTCTTCTTGAACTATCCTCTAAATACAATTATAACAGTTAGATGGATATTTGGACCATGTAAACACAATTCACCATTGGGTCACACTGTTTTCTATGGTTACATTTGTTGTTGTTCATTCACATCAGTTCCTTTATCTTCTCTTTTCTTTTTGCCCTAAAGTTAATATTTATCTCACTTCTTTGTTTGCTTACGTTAGTTGTCTATGTAACTCTCACTCATCCCTTTTTCTCTGTTGGAAGTCTAAAGTTCCATTCAATATAGAAATACAAAGTATTTGATAATTATATCACCCTGGAGACAATTTCCTGCTCTAATTTGTACAATATAGTCCTTCTGCTCAAAATATTTAATAGTTTTATTTTCCACCACACACACACGCTAACTTAGCCCCGCTTCCCACTTTCTTTTATGGTCCTACTTTTTTTCTCCCCCCCCCAATATCTTTCTTTAGATGGTTGTTCTTTGTGCTAATTCTGTTGTTCTCCTATATCGGAGTTCTTGGTCTTTCAGTAGAAGAAAAACATCAAAATAATATATTGGGTAGGATGTACTATCATCGGAAATGCTGCAGAATCAACCTCCAGGCCACACTAAAGACCAGTGTGATGAAGAGAGTTGTGCCACCATTGCAGGCCTCTAGATATATGAGTCGGGTCCGACTCGATGGCACATAACAATAACAACAACAACAGAGTGTGGCTTATACCACTGACCTTTTACTACACTTACTACTACTGCGATCACCAATGCCAGAAACACAACTATTACCCATACTGTGACTGCTAGAGAAGGATAGCATCTCATTATCTCTCTGCTCTTGCATTACTAGTTTCTTCGTCAACATGGATCCATCAATCAGTCAGTATTCAATGCAAGAAGATGAGAGTAAGGGCAAAGCAGGTTTCTCTTTAGAGCACAATGAATGGACTCAGTTCCCATGACCAGCTTAGCTAATAGGAAAACTTGGGTAGCCAGTATTTGGACTTCCAGTCTCCTGATTGGGAGGAAGTCATGGAGCAAGGAGTTGGAAATGTTTATTCATTCAGATGACAATCTGTTTGCCACACTTCTATTTAAATTTTGATTTAACACTACTGATTATTTATTGAGTATATATTAGCAAAGGTAAAAGACATTTTAGGCCTCAGAAAAAGAAAAAAATAACATATAGTGAAAACATTTTTAGGTAAGTACAGGGCACAAGAAAGAGCTCACTGGTACATCCAGTTTGGGTGAATGGGTTTTCACAGCCAAGGTCTTTTCTAATTGATCATTGCCCACACCATAACAATTGCCAGATATTTTAAATATAAATCTTAGTTACATATAAAATATTCATTCACTTATCTGTATTTGGACAATTTGAGTATTGGCATAGAATTGTAGAAACAGAAGAGAGATCCCTGTCAATCCACCTCTCATACTCAAGCCATCTTACTATGTGTTTCTTTTATACTTCCATTGAGTAGAAACAAGCCTCATTAAGAAATTCAGTAACTGTAATAATAACTGGTTGATTTACATATATTTTGAATATTTTAATGACTACTTCAGCCATGTCTCTAACTATTAGCATTTTCTGCCCCTCAGAAAGTTCTCCTAAAGGATATTGGGATTCACAGTTCTTGTCTCAAGGCTGTCACTAACTCTTCTATTGTGGGCTATCCTTTTCCCTATAGACCTTAGTTTTCTCATCCATAAATGGAGAGGGTTGAAAGAGATGATCTGAAAGGTCATTCTCTTATTTTTCTAGTATCCTGTCGTTTTATCTTTATGTAGCTGAATAATCTAAATGATCGGCCACTCCTTTTTGTAACAACCTTTGATTCTATGTCTAAAGAGCAGATTCTTGGCCTAGATAAAAGTCCCTGTGTCTCAAGGACAAGATGGATCCCTCTCCACTTGTGGGTAGCTGAGCCATGCATAGAGTTGTGAGATTGTCCCTGCTCACGTGTCTTTGCAAGAAATATAATAAGTAGACATTCTGTGTGTCCTGGAACAAAGCATTTGAAGCTGAGTATCCAGACTGTGACTTTTAGAATGAAAAATAAATCTCTGATTTGTCACATACATCACTGTTACGAAAAACAAATTGGCTGCTTCATGGAAGCCATACTTCACTTTAGATAGGGAATAATCTCCACAGTATCACATTGGTGAGAAATCTTATAAATTCAAATGCTCAGCATATTCATGAGGCAAAATAAAAAGTGCTTCTCTGAGTTAGTTTTGATTTTAACTCGAGAAGATAGTGTATGCAAATATTGTTTCATGCATTTTGTTTTAGGTTGGATCATTCTGTCTTAGTTCATTCTCTAAAAGATGTTATCTTTGTGATGATTTAAAAACAAAAAGGATTGTAAACCTTCACTGAAAACACAATGAACTTTTTTTTTTTAGTTATTGTTTTTAAAAAAGAGGGAAACAGCAGAAAGGGGGAGGGAAAATGCCCCATTTGCAGAGAGGGATTAAAAATGTCTTTCATTTGTGTGATGTTTCTTTAGATTACAGAAACTATATACAGGTTATTATTTTGGACATTTCCAACAAAATGCAAATGTTATTGCATTAAATTATTTCCTCATGGTTTTTTACTCTTCTTCCTTTCATGAGTCATTAACACTTCAGCCCAAAGGAAACAGAAAAGGGGCAAAGAGAAGCAGCACTGAGCCAAAAAAGTAAATTCTCTGCAGGTAAATGACCCAGTACACAATTGTAAACCCTGTTATGATAAACTAATGGCTGCAGGTTTCAAAAGATTTCAGATATCTGATAATTTCATTTAGCAGCCCAAAACAGAAATAATAGTTTAGAGTTGTTGCAACCTGCTGAAAATATACACAAAGAGGAATTCCCTCTTGGTCAAAATTATATGCTGTGTTTATAATGACTGTAATTTTTATCAGTGATCTGAAGACAAGGGCAATTTTTGTCATTTATAAATTATATCTATTAACTGAAAGGTAAGGTAACTGTTAAGTGCACAGTACTCGTGGCTTGTGGTAAATTTTCTCCTTTCTTTGAGGTTATTATTACTTCTTTGACGTAAATTGCCATTCTCTATCACAAAAGAGCTCTTTACAATTCCAAGAAAACCTGAAAGAAAGAACTGAAGGTTCTCCTCTACCAAAATGTATGTATGTCTTTTCAGATTAGAAATTTGAGCTTTTTTGAAATATTGGAAGACTGGGAAAAAGTCAATTGTTTTCATCAAAATTACATACATGACTGTGACCCCCAGGGGCTATTTGCTTCAAGCTGACATTTGAACATACTAGGTTAAATTCAACAAATGTAAAAGTGGTTACTGTGAACATAAAATAAATTTATATATATACAGACACACACACACATATATATACACATATACATATATAGGTGTGTATTATGGAAAGTGATTTTTAGTAAATTTTGACTGAAGCATTTGCAAAAATAAATGCTTTTAATATTACATTTTTGTTTAGCTTTAGTGAAAAGCTAACACTTGAAACAAAGCAATTGGATATTTACCAGGGAATTTGGATGATTTCTTAAGAGATTTCAAGCCTAAAAAGGATTGTCAGTCAAAA
>NW_006921867.1:3639483-3644766 GCF_000298275.1 Orycteropus afer afer
TACAACGCTATTACTACTTGTTTCTCCAGAATTTCAATTTCTAGTGTTGGAGTCATTTCTTAGTTTTGAACAAAGAAGGGTGACCACGTCACCTCCACATGAATGTCTGCAAATATATTTCCTGATGCTTGGGAGTGATATTACCTGTGGCTCCTGAGATTCCTTCCCTCCTCCTATTAGCATAAAAATTTGGTTTATTTTGTTATCATATTCAAGACTACACATACTAGAACCAAATCAAAGAATAATGTCAACTAAGTTTGGGGTCATGGGAAACTAACAAGAAGAAGTTTGGAATTAAAAAATGTAACAGTTCTAACCTAGAACTGTCAGAGACCATTCCACACTGGATCACTTTTATGATCTAGAACTATTAATGCTAATCTGATGGTGCCTAGTGCTGCATCCAGGAAGGAAAAACTTTATATGTTGTCCTCTAAAATGAATAAATAGGCAGAAGGCAAAGAGTATCAAAAAGTCTTGCCTCTAGCACACTGATCTATCAGCTCATGGAGGATAGTACTTTACAATATGTTGACCCCTTAAAACAATGGCGCAGTTATTTTTTTTCTGCACCAGTAAATGAAGGCAGATTATGATCCATCAAATGACCAAGGTCATATAAAAAGAAGTGTGATGGTGATTGTTGGAAATCCAGTTAGGAAGGGAGTGTTGTGTTCTTTTCCAATAAGTAAGAAGCACAGCAATGAAGGGACAAAATAATAGGGAAAATTAAATCTAGATATAACTTGAGAAGAATCATGACAATCATCAAATTTGGTAAACTTTGACAATATTCAGCGTAAAAATAAATTAATACTTTTATAAATTTTACTTTGTACAATGATTAGAGTAAAGGTGATTTAATAAGCATTAGAGGATAGTTGTTGTTGTTGTTGTTATGTGCCATCGAGTCAGACTTGACTCATAGCGACCCCTCCTTGGGTTTCTGAGATAGTATCACTATTGAAGTAGATTGCCCAACCTTCCTTCCGAAGAGTGGCTCGTGAGTTTGAACCGCCAGCATTCTGGTTAGTAGTCAAGTGTCTTAGGCACTACACTACCAGAGCTCCCTTAGAGGATAGAAAGATTGGCAAAGACAAAGGATAATAAAATGATAGTTGATTAGAAGGAACAAACATTTAGGATACAGACTCTGTGGGTTCTAGGGTTTTCCCTTTTATTAACTACCAATACCAGTTGTTGTTGAGTAAATTTTGACTCATAGAGACCCCATGTGTGTCAGAGTAGAACTGTACTCTACGGGACTTCCATTGGCTGAATTCCAGGAGTACATCACCAGACATTTCTTTCAACGTGCCTCTGAGTGGACTTGAGCCCCCAACCTTTAAGTCAGCAGCTGAGTGTGTTAATCATTTGCACCACCTAGGGTGTCCTTTATTATTATTTTAATTAGTTATGGTATTTTACACATAGTACTTTGTGCTTTACATGAATCTTAGAACTCAAAAGAATATTCATCTTCTTTACATCATTGATTTTTGGTGAGTTTATCAAATTATGATTAGAAGGAACTTTGAAGTAGATAAAATAACCTCCTAATGTAAATAATATTTTCATAGTAATATTGACAGTAGGATATGCAGGCAAAAATTTAAAATTTATTTCTTATGTAATGGGAACTTTAAAGTAAGGAAGAAGTACCTATGATTTGGGAACTCAAATATATTTTGCTTTGTATTATTAATAAGCTGATTTATGTGTCTCTTCACTTTGTTTTTGACTATAATTTAATATTATAAAATACACAGTTTTCTTTTTTATTGCAAAAATAATCTTCTAAATGCCAAACTACATCACAACTCTTCAAGAAATACCTGTTTTATTAATATATAAACACCAGTTTTTTACAGGGGAATTGAAGAATGGGTATTCTGAAATTTAATTTGAACAAAATAAGAAGAAAGAATTTGTTTAGAAGAAAGATGATCAAGGCTTGATTAAAACAGTGATTATATGGATAAAGTTAAAGAATATTAATTTATACAACTAAAACCGATTTAGCACCAAATACTTAATGGGATAAACAATTATATATAGTACCCAAATGATGAGGATATTATATTCTAGTAAGAGAGATTCTAGACTGCATTCCCATGTCAAGGAAGAAAGTGATACTTACATTTATCCAAGGTCAAACACAATATTTCTGTTCTTATCCCAAATACAATTATTTATTTCTTCAGTATCATCAATTCTCTTTAGGTTATTTATTATGGCCATTTAAAATATGGTTAGGGTTCCATCATTTAAAAAATAAAATAAGTTACTCAACAATTTTATTAAAAATATTAATATACAAATATATTTTAAAAGAAAACAAACTATGCACACTTTGAACAGTAAGCAATGCAGGCCTTCAATCCTTGAGAATAGGCAGGCACATGAGATAAAGCCCACAGTTATTCACACTTTTGATTCCCCCACTGGTGATATTGGCAGAGCTAAGCAGGGAGTTAATCTTCCATTCCAAATCTGTACCATCCTGGCAGCAATGTAACTAAAGAAGAGAGTATAAAACAGGGCCAGTTGCCTTTTCTAGTCTCCCTTCTCCTACCCCAGTCATGTCTAGTAGAGAGCTGAGCCTCCATCACCATCTAGCATCAAAGAGACTGAACAGGACAGTGTGAAGTGGGCATAGTTGGCACTCTGATTCCTCTCCACCAGCATCAGCCGGGCTCAATTGAAAGCTGAGCTTTCACCTCCATACAAAATAAAGTAGGAAGAACAAGACTGTGGAAGATACTCAGAGGGGGATCTATGTAGGAGATCCTGGATAGAGAGGGAGAATAAGACGGAACAAAACTCAAAATCATTTTTAAAAAATGAGGGGGGGGGACCAGGTTTGCTGGTCTGATAGAGCCTGGTGGAATCACTGAGACTATGGCCCCTAGCTGCCCTTCAGGTCTGGAATTGAACCCACACCTGTGGCTTCCAGCCAAGCAAAAGAAAAGTATAGGAGTTGAACATTTACCTAAGGTAAATACACTCCTTGGAGAGAAAAATCATGGGAGAAAGAAGGGTTGTTTATGCACAGGGAGACAGCTCAGGGGGCAGGGGTGCATGGAGGGATGGACACAGGGAAGAGGTAATTATTGGCCAGAAGTGGGAGGGGAGCTGTTGCATTTTGGTAAATTGTGGTCAATGTCATGAGACAGAGTGTATGTGAACTGCTGTATGGAAAGTGAATTTGCTCTATAAATTTTCACCCAAATCACAATTAAAAAAAAATAGACTGTGGAAGATGGGGCTAGTTGGCACTCTACTTTTCCATTCTGATGCTAGTGGGACTCATTAGGGCATTGATATTACAACCCCATTTGGAGCATTGAGGTAAAGTGAATTCGAAAGTTGTCAGTAAGGCCAATTAAGGAGCTGAACATACATATCCAGCCCTCCCTTATACTATACTTCAACATGGGGATTGTCTGCAAATTATGCTGTGGTAGCATAGTGCCTAAGGCACTTGATTGCTAACCAGAAGGCTGGGGGTTCAAACCCACCAGCCACTCCTTGGAAGGAAGATTAGGAATATTGGGCAATCTACTTCCATAGAGAAACTGCCTCTGAAACCCAAGGAGGGGTCACTGAGTCTAATCGAAAGCAGTGAGTTGGTTATATATATATATAATCCAGGGTCTTAAAATGTCTAGAATACAGTCAGAAATCATGCTTCACATTAAGACAAGGAATATGTCACCTTCAAAGAGAAAAGACAATAAACAGATTCCAGCAATAGTAGTAAACAGATAATAGAATTATCTGATTAGGATATGAATGCAGTCATCATAGAAATTCTGCCACAAACAATTACAAATTCTCTTGAAATAAATTTAAAAAGTAGACAATTTCAACAAAGAAATAGAAGTTATTAAAAAGAAACAAATTTAAATGATTGAACTGAAAAAATAAAATCTAAAAAAAAAAAAAAAACAACCTCATTGTATGGACTCAATGGAGAAGACAAGAGACAATACGATTTACCATATCTGAACAAAAGAGAAGAAACATGTGAACAGTTTAGGAACATTTGGTTAAAAACAAAAGATAAGTTTCTTATCATTGGTGTCCCACAAAAAGGAGCTAAAAGGACTGGAGCTGAAAAATTATCCTAAGGTAATAATGGTTGAAACCTCCCAAATTTGGTGAAAAGCGTAAACTTACAGACTCAAGAAGCTGAGTGAACCTCAAGTAAAATAAACACAAAGTAACACCCAAAGGAAAATCATAATTAAACTTCTGAAAATTAAAGTAAGGGAAAAATCTTGAAAGACATCAAAGAGAAATAACATATTTTAGAGGAATACCAAATCATAGGACAGTGTATTTCTCATCTAGAACCATGGAGGCCATAAGAAGTGACAGATTTTTCAAGTACTAAAAAGAATAGCTGTCAGTCACAAATTCTATTTCTGGTGAAAATAGCTGTAAGGGCTGAAAGGGAAATTTAAAAAAATCTCAGATGAAGGAAAACTAAGAATTTGTTACTAGCTAATCTATCTTTAAAGAATGACTAAAGCAAGTTTCCTAAATATGAAGGGAATGATAACAGAAAAAAAGCTTGGAAATTCAAGATGAAAAGAACATTGTGATGGGTAATATGATAGACTATCATTTTCATAAAGGAGTCCTACTGGTGTGGTGATTTAGCACTCGGCTGATAAGCACAATATCTGCAGTTCGAACCCACCAGCTACTCAGAGGGATAAAGATGTGGCAGTCTGCTTCCTAAGGATTACAGTCTTGTCAATCATTCTATGGGATCCAATTTGAGTAGAAGTTGTCTCAATGGCATCACTTTTGGTTTCGTTGAGGGTTTATCATTTTCACTGATTTCGTATGTTTAAAGCAAAAGTTATAACACAACCTGATAAAGTGTGCAATGTATACAGAGGAGTACTTAAAATAATTTTATTTAAAAAGTTTGGTGAGTAAAGGGACCTAGATTGGGGAAAAAAAAAAAAGATCTACACTTCACTTGAAGTGGTAAGACATGTATATGGCATGACTATGAAAAGTTGCATATATATAATACATAAAGCAATTATTAAGCAAAACACACAAAGTGATAGACTCAAAAACACTATAATAATTAGAGGTGTAATCCTAAAACAAGTTCAAGTAAACCACAGGAAGGAAAGAGAAGAGAAACAGAAGAGAACTAGAAAAAATATACAAAATGACAGATGTAAGCCTCAAGATATCAATTATAACCTTAAATGTAAATGATCTAAGTAAAAGAATTAAGATACAGAAATAAGC
>NW_006921867.1:3645926-3647235 GCF_000298275.1 Orycteropus afer afer
TGACAATTACACTTGGAGACTTCAGCACTCATCCCTCAACAACTGATAGAACAACCAGATTGAAAACCACTAGAATACAGAAGAATTTAATAACATCATTACCAACAGAATTTATTTGATATTTATAGAATAGTCAACAACTGCAAAATACACATTATTTTTAAGTGTTCATAGAACATATGCTAAGATAGACTATATCCTAGGCGATGAAACAAACAAGTAGCAATGGGTTCAATCATGGCAACAGTTTTGAGAAGGATGCAAAACCAGGAGGTTTTCATTCTGTTGTAAACCACCTACTTATGTTTTTTTCTGTTATAGCAGCACTATGGCAAGGCGGGAAAGCAGGGAAAGGACAGAAAAGGCCAAGGGGACCAAGTCAGAATTAGGAGTCAGCCACAGGGATCTAGGCAAGGGTGGTTGGAGAGGTTTCCAACAGCTAAGGGAGACAAACTTGTCTGTCGGTTTATTCTACTGTGGTGATGTGTTGCTGTGTGTCTTGAAGCTGTGCCACTGGTGTTTGAAACCCAGTGGGGTACACATGGTGCACAGGTGTCAGCCCGGCTTGCAGACTGAGACAGACTAGGAAGAAGGAAGAGGCCATCCACTTCTCAAAGAATTGGCCAGAGAAAACCTTATGAATAGCAGAGAAACACTCTCTGATACATTACTGTGCAACTTTATGAATAGTCTGGAAACACTGTCCAATACAGAGGGGGAAGCTCAAGCAGACAAAGCCAATTACTATAATGAAATGTGCAAAGACCTGGAGTTAGAAAAGCAAAAGGGAAGAACACACTCGGCATTTCTCAAGCTGAAATAATTGAGGAAAATATTTAAGCCTCAAGTTGCAATATTGAAAGATTCTATGGGCAAAATATAGAATGATACAGGAAACATCAGAGAAAGATGGAAGGAATACACTGAGTTCCTGTACCAAAAAGACTGGTCAATCTTCATCCATTTCAGGAGGTGGCATATGATCTAGAACCAATGGTATTGAAGAAGGAAGTTGAAGCTGCAATGAAGAAATTGGCAAAGAACAAGGTTCCAGGAATTGATGGAATACTCAATGAGATATTTCAACAAACAGATACTGCACTGAAGGCACTCAGGTTATGCAAAGAGATTTGGAAGAAAGCTGCCTGGCCAACTGACTGGAAGAGATCTATATTTGTACCCATTCCAAAGAAAGGTCCCACAGAATGTGGAAATTATAGAACAATACCACTAATATCACATGCAAGTAAGATCTTACTGAAGATAATTCAAAAATGGTTGCAGCAGTATATTGACAGAGAACATCCAG
>NW_006921867.1:3647965-3648964 GCF_000298275.1 Orycteropus afer afer
AGGTTGGCTGCAAAGGAACTCTTTCAAGTGCTGAGGAGCAAGGATGTCTCCTTGAGGACTAAGGTGTGCCTGACACAAGCCATGATATTTCCAATAGTCTCGTATGCATATGAGAGCTGGACAATGAATAAAGAAGACCAAAGAAGAGTTGATGCTTTTGTGTTGTGGTGTTGGTGAAGAATGCTGAAAGTACCATGGACTGCTGAAAGAACTAACAGATCTGTCCTGGAGGAAGTGCACCCATAATGCTCCTTGGAATTGAGAATGGCCAGACTTCATCTCGCCTGCTTTGGTCATGTTGTCAGAGGGGACCATTCCCTGGAGAAGGATGTCATGCTTGGTAAGGTGGAGGGTCGACAAAAGAAGGGAAGACCTTCAATGACATGGATTGACACGGTGACTGCAATGATGGGCTCAATTATAGCAGGGATTGTGGAGCTGGTCCGGGATCTGGCAGTGTTTCATTCTGCTGTGCATAGGGTCACTATGAGTTGGAGACGACTCGACTGCACCTAACAAAAACACCAACAGCAAGGCATTACCTTAAGTCTCAACACACTTTTGATTTTTTTACCAATATCTCTCTTTATCACTAAACTATAAACAGTGAGGACAGTAGTATTCCCAGCACCCAGCAAAATAGCTAGCATATCATAGGTCCTTAATAAATGTTTGAATGCATTCATAGATAATTCACTATATCATATAATAGTTCTAACCTCATTACAATAGCTAAAGTGATGACATATCATTGTTGCAGGCACAAATCTTTTACACATAGCATATTAACTATTTTTTTTTAATTTTTATTGTGATTTGGGTGAAAGTTTACAGAGCAAATTCACTTTCCATACAGCAGGTCACATACATACTGTCTCATGACATTGACTGCAATTTTCCACAATGTAACAGCTCCCCTCCCACTTCCTCTCCATAGTTACCTCTTCCCTGTGCCCTGCCCTCCCATGCACTCCTGCCCCCTGAGCTGTCTCCCTGTGC
>NW_006921867.1:3651069-3652841 GCF_000298275.1 Orycteropus afer afer
TGATGAGCTCAAGGATGGCAGGCAGTAAACTAGCTGTTGACTCCAAAGAATGATTTGTGATTTGTGGGCACACAGCTCCAACTATCACAGTCCACCCCTTGTCAACTTGGCAGTTGTACACATCTTCTTAACCATATATAATCTCTAAATAAGGACAATTATAGTCATATTTGTACCTAACATGATACACTAACACACGTAGAACTTAAACACATTAACCTTATTTACATTTCACAGTTCATAACAGAAGGAAACAAAAATTTTTGATGCACATATACAATGAAGAAATATAACAATCACAGTCCTCATTTCTGCAACTGGTCACATGGTCATAGCTGATATACAAAACTATCTTCTTCCACCACCCATTCTGTATTTCCCTTGCCCTCAGCAAGCACCTGAGCTGGTCATGGTTCTTTGCCTGGTGGAGTGACCCAAATCTTCAATCTTGAAGGGTCTGGGCCATTAATAGTCATATTACAATTGGGTTGCTATAATTTTCCATTTCCTTTAATCACAGGCATGGTAGTACTAAGAGATGTCCTAAAGAATCTCCTGTATTCCAGACATATTCTTCTTTACCTCCCATAAGTAATGTCAATCCAATTTCCCCTTGGTAAGCAGGATTTATCACACCAAATAGTACAGTTATGCCCTTCTTTGTCTGTTGATCCAGAGGCATGAGGAAGACCAAATGGCAAGGTGGCATTCTTAATTTCCAGTTCAATGCAATCAGTATTGTGTCTCCAGGTGGGAGCGTTCTTCCCTTTGAGACAAAGATCTCCAGACCCACAGAGCATAGGGTATCAGGGACAGGAAGAAAAAAAAATTTGAGTGGGTTATTAGGGGTAATAGTGAGTGGTACTACTCCCGTTTATACCCCTTGGTTCCTGGACCCGTGAATCCTGGCTATTGGAGAAACAGCACCATATACTGGATGCTGGTTTAGAGCATATACATCCTCCTGGAGAACATTGCCCCAACCCTTCAAGGTATTGCCACCTTACTGGAGCCATAATTGTGTTTTCAGTAGGCCATTCCATTTTTCTATCAAGCCAGCTGCTTCAGGATGATGGGGAACATGGTAAGACCAGTGAATTCCATGAATATAGGCCCATTGCTGCACTTCATTTGCTGTGAAGTGAGTCCCTTGATCTGAAGCAATGCTGTGTGGGATACCATGACAGTGGATAAGGCATTCTATAATATGCAGATGATAGTTTTGGAAGAAGCATTGCGTGCAGGAAAAGCGAATCCATATCCAGAATAAGTATCTGTTCCAGTAAGAACAAAACACTGTCCTTTCCATGATGGAAGTGGTCCAATGTAATTGACCTGCCACAAGGTTACTGGCTGATCACCCCAAGGATTGTTCCATATTGTGGACTCAGTGTTGGTATCTGCTGCTGGCAGATTGGGCACTCAGCAGTGGCAGTAGCCAAATCAGCCTTGGTAAGTGGGAGTCCATGTTGCTGAGCCCATGCATAACCTCCATCCCTACCACCATGGCCACTTTGTTCATGAGCCCATTGATAAATGACAGGAATACCTGGGGAAAAATGATGGCTGGTTTCCTCTGAATGTGTCATCCTATCCATGTGATTGTAAAAGTCCTCCTCTGCCAAGGTCACCTTTTGGTGGGCATTCACATGGGACACAAATATCTTTTCTCTTTTGGCCCATTTAGAGAGATCTATCCACATATCTCTTCCCCATACATCTTTATCACCAATTTTCCAATCATGCTCCTTCCAAGTCCCAGACCATCCAGC
>NW_006921867.1:3653306-3654109 GCF_000298275.1 Orycteropus afer afer
CATTTAATGATGGAGTGCTGCTGTGCATGTCCAATTTTATGACTCTGTGGGTCAGACAACACCCAGTTCATGATGGGCAGCTCAGGCCTCATGGTCACTTGGTGGCCCATGGTTACACATTCAGTCTCTACTAAAGCCTAGTGACAAGCTAAAAGCTGTTTCTCAAAAGGAGAGTAGTTATCTGCAGAGGATGCCAGGGCTTTGCTCCAAAATCCCAAGGATCTGCATTGTGATTCACTAATAGGAACCTGCCAAAGACTTCAAATAGCATCTCTATCTACTACAGACACTTCAAGCACCATTGGATCAGCCAGATCATATGGCCCAAGAGGCTGAGCAGCTTGCATGGCAGCCTGAACCTGTAGCAGAGCCTTCTGTTGTTCTGGGCCCCACTCAAAACTAGAAGCTTTACGAGTCATTTGATAATTAGGTTGCAGCAACACACCCAAATGGGAGATATGTTGCATCCAAAATCCAAAGAGGCCTACCAGACATTGTGCCTTCTTTTTAGTTGTGGCGGAAGCCAGATACAAAAACGTATTCTTCACTTTAGTAGGAATATCTTGACATGCCCCACACCATTGGACCCCTAGAAATTGGATCAAATATCAAGCTGGAGGCTTTTGCCTACTCACACAGCTGCAGGGGCTGAGGAGCTCAAGGTTGGCAGGCAGTAAACTGGCTGTTGACTCCAACGAATGATGAATCCAAGATCTCCAGGCCGAATGGTGGATTGTCCGCTCATGGACAGTTGTAGGCAGCACAACAGAATCCTGATCCACAGAAGAATGTTTCTTTTCCCA
>NW_006921867.1:3656509-3665001 GCF_000298275.1 Orycteropus afer afer
CCAATCTGTAGGTTCTCTTTTGACTCTTTTGGAGAAGTCTTTGGAAGCACATAAAAATTTAATTTTTAGAAAGTCCCATTCATCTAGTTTCTCTTCTGCTGTTTGTGCACTTTGAGTTGTGCTTGATAGTCTATTTATGCCATATATTAAGGCCCCTAAATTTGACCCTAGTTTTTCCTTGAGAAACTTTATAGTTTTAGATTTCACATTTAAGTCTTTGATCCATCTGGAGTTCTTTTTTGTGTGTGGTGTGAGGTACAGATCTTGTTTCATTTTTCTGCATATGGGTATCCAGTTTTGCCAGCACCATTTGTTAAACAGATGATCTCTTCTCCATTTAAGAAATTTTGGCTCTTTGTCAAAGATAAGCTGACCTTAGGTCAATGGATCTATTTCCAGGTTCCCAATTCTATTTCTTTGGTGTTTGTGTCTGTCATTGTACCAATACCAGGCAGTTTTGACTACTGTGGCTGTATAGGAGTGTGCTGTAGTAAATTACCTGGTATGGCTTTCCTAGCCATAAGTCTTTGTAAACTCCATGGTGGCATTTGCTGTGAGAAACTGAGTAGCTCCTGATTGTTAAAATCATTCACCTGAGGTATTTCTTTTGGGAGCAGCACAAAGTAATGTTCTGGGAAGTTTGCTCTCTCTCAGGTGCTTTGAATTCTGATGTTACGATTGGTTAGTTTGGCCACTGTGTCAGGCTCAAAAGGAGGCCTCCTAGAGGCAGACGGGTTCTCTCTCTCTGACTACCGCCTGAAAAGGATGTGCTGCTGAAAGAGACACATCCCCCTAAGAGTCATGTGCTGCTGGGAAAGAGACGCAAAAGACACACATTGCTGAGTGAGACACCGAGGAACACACACTGCTGGGAGAGAGACTGTTAGAGACTGTTGGCTAAGAGACAGCAAGCTGAGAGAGACTGAGCATTTTTACTGAATTTGAATTGAAGCCTGGTGCTTACCTAATAAACCCCATAATCTGTGAGTTCTGTGTGGCCACTGCAGTGAATTATTGAATCCAGCAGAAAGGTGGTGGGTGCTGTGGGAGGAACGGTTGGTGTCAGAGTTGGTGAAAGGGCTGGAGGGAGGTAGCATGTCTGGCCTCATAGCAATGGGCCTCGGACTACTGATAGTGATTCTGTTTTCCTCTTGTGTGGTCAGAGGAGGTCAGAAGATGTGGCCTCCTTAACTTTTTAGTAAGTAGGTTTTGAGATCCAGCAGTGTGAGACCTCCTACTTTGTTCTTCCTCAATAGTGCTTTGCTTATCTGAAGTCTCTTTCCTTTCCATATAAAGTTAATGATTGGTTTCTCCTTATCCTTAAAGAATGTTGATGGGATATGGATTAGGATTACATTGAATGCATAGATTGCTTTCAATAGAATTGACATTTTCACAATGTTCAATCTTCCTATCCATGAGTATGGTATATTCTTCCATTAATGTAGATCTCTTATGGTTTCTTGAAGCAGTTTTTTGTAGTTTTCTTAGTACAGGTCTTTTGTGGCCCTGGTAAGATTTATTCCCAAGTATTTTATTTTTTTGGTAGCTATTATAAATGGTATTGATTTCTTTATTTCTTTTTCAGCAATCTCTTTGCTGATGTAGAGAAATCCAACTGATTTTTTTATGTTGATCTGTTGATCTTGTATCCTGCCACTATGCTAAATCTTTCAATTAGTTCCAGTAGATTTTTTTTTTAAATGAGTCTCTTAGGTTTTCTGTGTATAGGATCATATCATCTGCAAATAGGGATAGTTTTACTTCTTCCTCACCAATTTGAATGCCTTTGATTTCCTTTTCTTGCCTTATTGCCCTGGCTAGGACTTCTTATACAATGTTGAATAGAAGTGGTGATAAAGGACAAAGGTCTGGTTCCTGTTCACACGTGGAATGGTTTCAGTCACTCTTCATTGTGAATAATGTTGGTTGTTGGTTTTACATATATGCCCCTTACTATGTTGAGGAATATCCCTTCTATTCCTATTTTGCTGAGAGTTTTGATCAGAAATGGCGGTTGGATTTTATCAAATGCCTTTTCTGCATCAATTGATATGATCATGTGGTTTATTTATGGGGTGGATGACATTGATGGTTTTTCTAATGTTGAACCATCCTTGCATACTTGATATGAACCCCACTTGGTCACAATGAATTGTTTTCTTGATATGTTGTTGGAGCTTTTTGGCTAGGATTTTGTTGAAGATTTTTTCATCTATATTCATGAAAAATATTGGTCTGTAGATTTCCTTTTTAGTGATGTCTTTGCCTGGTTTTGGTATTTAGGTTATGCTTGCTTCATAAAATGAATTTGGGAAGATTCCATCCCTTTCTCCATTTTGGAATAGTTTGAATAGGATTAGTGTAAGTTCTTCTCTGAATATTTGGTAGAATTCACTGGTGAAACCATCTGGGCCAAGACTTTTTTGGTTGGTAATTTTTGATGACCTGTTCAATTTCTTCTTTTGTTATGGATCTATTCAACTTTTCCTCCTCAGTCTGTGTTAGTTTAGGTAAGTAGTGTGTTTTTAGAAATCTTTTCTTTTCTTCCAGATTTTCAAATTTGTTGGAGTACAGTTCTTCATAGTATCCTGATATTATCCGTTTTATTTCAGTTGGTTCTGTTGTGATGTTGCGCATTTCATTTCTTATGTGTGTTATTTGTATTCTCTCCCTCTCTTTTTTTGATAAATTTTCCAGTTGTTTGTCAATATTATTCATCTTTTTCAAAAACCAACTTCTAGTCTTGATTTTTTTCTATTGTCTTTCTATTTTCTGTTTCATTGGTTTCTGCTCAAATATTTATTTCCTTTCATTTGGTGACTGTAGGCTTTTCTTGCTGTGCTTTTTCTAATTGTTGGAGATATTGGTTTAAGGTGTGGAGTTTGGCTCTTTCTTCTTTGTCGATGTGTGCATTTATTGCTTAAAATGGCCTCTGATCACTGATTTTGCTATGTCCCAAAGATTTTGTTATGTTATGTTTTCATTCTCATTTGATTTAAGGAATTTTTTAATTTCATTTTTTATTTCTTCTCTTACCCAGTCATTCTTAAGGAGGGTGTTGTTCAATTTCCGTGTCTTTACTCTTTTTCTGTTGATCTTCCTATTGTTCATTTCTAATTTCATAGCACTGTGATCTAAGAATATGCTTTGCACTATTTCAATGTTTTAAAATTTATTAAGGCTTGCTTTATGACCTACCATATGGTCTATCAAGGAAAATGTTCCATGTGCACTGGAGAAGAATGTATATTGTGCTGTTGTTGGGTGAAGTGCTCTGTAGATGTCTATAAGGCCAAGTTGGTGGATTGTGTTGTTTAGTTCTTCTGCATCTTTTCTGAGTTTCTTTCCAGTTGTTCTATCTTTCATTGAAAGTGGTGTATTAAAGTCCCCTACTATGATTGGCAGGAGCTCTGGTAGCATAGTGGCTAAAGCACTTGACTGCTAACCAGAAGGCTGGCGGTTCAAACCCACCAGTCACTCCTTGGAAGGAAAGTTGGGCAATCCTACTTCCGTAGTGATACTGTCTCGGAAACCCAAGGAGGGGTCGCTATGAGTTGGGGCCGACTCGACGGCACATAACAACAACAACAACACTATGATTGGCAAGTAATCTATTTGCCTTTTCAACTCTGGTAAAGTCTGATTTATATTTTGGGGTTCTTTCATTGGGTCCATAGATATTTATTATGGTTATATTTCCTTATTCAATTGATCCTTCAATCATTATATAATGTCTTTCTTTGTCTCGGTGGTGGTTTTTGTTTTAATGTCAATTTTATCAGAATTTAATATTGCCACTCTCGCTTTTTTATTTTTTTTGGCTTCCATTAGCTTGATGTATCTTTTTCCAACCTTTGATTTTTAGTCTATTTTGTCTCTAAGGTGTGTCTCTTGTAGACAGCATATTGATGGGTTATGCTTTCTTATCCAGTCTGCAACTTTCTGTCTCTTGAGTGGTGCATTTAATCCACTGACATTCAGTGTAATTATCAACAAGTATAGAAGCTCTGGTAGTGTGGTGCCTAAGCCATTTGACTATTAACCAGAAGGCTGGCAATGCAAACCCACCAGCCACTCCTCAGAAGGAAGGTTGGGCAATCTACTTCCGTAGTGATACCTCCTCAGAAACCCAAGGAGGGGTCTCTAGGAGTCGGGTCTGACTCAATGGCAAATAACAACAACAACAATAACAATTGACAAGTATGAATTTGTCACTGTCATTTTGTTATGTGCTTTGTCATGGTGTTGCTGATTTCTTTGTACCATATAATTTTTTCTTCTGAGATCATTATGTTCATGAATTGTGTTATCATTTCCTTAAAAGGAAGGAAATGATAACACAATTCATAAACATAATGATCTCAGCAGAGAAAATTATGTTTATGAATCATGTTATCATTTCCTTCTTTTTAAGGAAAGTGGCATAGTATCTAAGGCACTTGACTGCTAACCAGAAGGCTGGCAGTTCAAAGCCACCAGCCACTCCTCGGAAGGAAGGTGGGCAATCTACTTCCATACTGATCCCATCTTGGAAACCCAAGGAGGGGTCACTATGAGTCAGGTCCAACTCCATGGCACATAACAACAATTATCATTTCCTTTGTTGCTATTGTTTTAGTATTTGCTAAATATTTGTGCTTTTCCTCTTTTTCATTGTGATATGATGGTTTGTCGTTTTTCTTTGACGTTACCCTGTGATTTATCATTTTGTTCCTGAGTGTAGAAAAGTGCATTCTCTCTTGCAACTCTCTTGACTTCCTCACCATTTAGAAGTTCTGTAACTACACTTTTTTTTCCCTCTTTTTGGTTTGTAGTTGTCCTCATTTGCCAATGTCTCTGCTTCCCTGTTTACAATCTTGCAAGCTTATCTTAGTTTGGTTACTTCCATGGCTGTGTTGGTTTTGGATTATGTCATCTTGCGTATTGATGGTCAGTTGTTGTTTGCTATTAATGGTTCTCTGTTAAAAGGACTCCCTTTAGTATCTCTTATAAGGTTAGTCTGGTTTCCCTTAATTTCTACTTATCTGGAAATCTCCTAATGTCACCATCATATTTGATGGACAATTTTGCTGGGTATGTAATTCTTGGTTGGGAATTTTTCTCTTTCAGGGTTTTATATATACCACCCCATTCCTTTCCTGCTTGTGTGGTTTCTGCTGAAAAAATTAAAGCTTAGTCTTATTGGTTGCCCTTTGTAGGTGCCAATGGGGCAAGGAGGCCACATCTTCTGACCTCCTCTAACCATACAAGAGGAAGACAGAATCACCATCAATAGCCCAAGGCCTATTCTTGTGGGGCCAGACATGCTGCCTCCCTCCAGCCCTTTCACCAATCCTGACGCCAACTGTTCCTCCCACAGCACCCACCAGCTCTCTGCTGGGTTCAATAATTCACTGTAGTGGCCACATAGAACTCACAGATTATGGGGTTTATTAGGGAAGCACCAGGCTAATAATTCACGTTCAGGAAAAATGCTCAGTCTCTCTCAGCCCGCTGTCTCTCAGCCAACAGTCTCTCACAGTCTCTCTCACAGCAGTGAGTGTCTCTTGATGTCTCTCTCAGTAATGCATGTTTCTTGCATCTCTTTCCCAGCAGTGTGTCTCTCAGGAGCATGTGTCTCTCAGCAGCACATCCTTCTCAGCCAGCAGTCAAAGAGACTTCTACCTCTAGGAAGCCTCCTTTTGAGCCTGGCAGAGTGGCCAAACTAACCAATCCCAACATCAGAATTCCATACACCTGAGAGAAAGCAAACTTCCCAGAAAATTACTTTGTGCTGCTCCCAACAGAAATACCCCAGGTGGATAAATAACAATCAGGTGCTACTTGGTTGCTCATGGCCAGTTCCACCACAGAATTTACAAAGACTTATGGCTAGAAAAGCCATACCTGATAATTTACGACACTGCAGTAGGTAACTTTTCGTTTTTCCCATGGTGCTTTCAGGATTCTTTCTTTATCTTTGGTTTTGGTGATTTTGATTATGATATGTTTGATAATTTTCTTTTGGGATCTATCCTGTTTGGTGTTCATTGGACTTCCTGAATGGATATATTCTCATCTTTCATCATATCAGGAAGTTCACGTCCAACAAATCTTGGACAATTTTCTCAGTGGTTTTCTTTTTCTTTTCCTGTTCTAGAATTCTGATTGCATGTAGGTTACACCTTTTGATGGTATCCCACCTGAACCTTAGACTGTCTTCATTTTGTTTTGATCTTTTTTCTGATTAATCCCTTTCCAAAGAGGTATTTAGGTCTTTGTGTTTGATCTCATTAATTCTATCTTCCATTTATTTGATTCTATTCCTTTGCTCTTCCAATGTGTTATCTATTTCTGAAAATTTAGTATAAATATTCTGGATTTCTATCTGTAGATTTTGAATCATTTCTAATTTTTCATTTATTTTGTCATTTGTTCTTGTATTTTCTTCTGAAATTGTTCTAGCGTTTTGTCTGTGTTTTTCTTAATTTTGTCACTGTTTTCCTTGATCTGTCTTTGAAGGTACCTAAGTATAATTCTTCTGAATTCCTTATCAGGTAGTTCCAATGCTGTTTCTTCCTCAGGGATATGTTCTGGGTCTGTATCCTGCTCCCTTGTTTCTACAACTTTATCTTGTTTCTTTGTGTGGACTGTGATGATCTGTTGTCTCCACGACATAGTGATTTGCCCAATACTTTCATTTTCTTTTTTTTGGATGTATCTAAGTAAGGAGGGTACTGTGCTCTTCTACTTGCTAGTTGGCAGCACAGCAGCACTTATGCACTCACCACCTGTCTCCTGGTGGTTGTGATAGAGAATGACAGTGACTGCATTGATCTCTGTTAAGTGTTTGTGAAGAGCAGTTAAGGGTGAGTTACGCTCTTCTTGGTGGTCATTTATCATTGGCCAGTTGGTGGAGAAGGAAGTGGTGGCTCTCACTCAATAAGTGGAGCTGCAGGAGGTGAGGTTGTTGTTATGTTGTATGAGCACAGTCACTGTCTCTGACTCAGTTAGACAAAATCAACAATTAAAAAACCATCAAGAAAGTAAAAGCAAATGGACAAAAAACACACCACCAAAACAAGAACAATCACCAACAACAACAAAAAAAAAAAAAAAAGGAAAGGGAATAAATGACAGAAAATTATTAAAGAAATACCTTAAAAAGCCAAAAGAAATATGCATAGAAAAAGGAAAGAAAAAAATAAATCCCAGTATGTGGGAAGGGAACAGTAGGAGAAAAGAGGTAGAGTAGGAGAATAATGAAAAAAAGAATGGGGAAATGCAAAAAGAAAAGCAAGGAATAGGGAGAACCAAGAGAAAGAAAAAATGAGAACCAGGGATAGGGAAGAGAGAAAAAGCTGAAAACTAGAACCTGGGAGGGGAAAAAGAAAGAATACTAATCAAAAGGATGAAAAAAAATAATGATAATTTTAAAACAGACAAAAACAAGCTAAAAAAGCAGGGGGGATCTGGCTGGGGCGGGGCATGGCACTGAGGCTCTCTCAGAGCACACAAACTGGGATGGAATTCCTGCTGGCTCAGTAGGTGGTGGGAGTAAGGAATGGCCACATCTCCGTTCACCAAGAGGGTGTGGGGTATAAGAGTAACAAGGGGAATATTGAACCTTTCTAGCCATTCATGTCTGGAATATCCCTGTGGTCCCTGGCAAGTAGAGCCTATTCTTAGGTTCCTGGAATCTGAGAGACTGCTGTCTCTTTAAATATCCAAAATGGTCAAACAGCTTGTAAGCATTCAAAATGGCTGCACCTTCCAACATCCGAAAGTCCACCGCTTAGCCCGTCTCCCTCTTTGCTGCTTCCACTTTTATTCACCAGCCACCAGTGCAGTCCTCCATGCAGCCCTTGGCTAACAGAGCCAATTTTTAGGTTAATTCTTAGGTCCTAACACCACTTGGCAATATCCAAGCTGTCCATGCCCTCAGGATCTCTGAGAGATGGCAGCTCCGTATGTTTCCTTTTCCGGTGTTTTCATTCAAGTTCTTCTACTAGTTGGAGTTTAGTCCACTTCTATATCCTTCCTTTCAAAGATCAAGGCTCCAGGATTATCTTCTGTATCTGTGTTAATTGGTTCCCCTTTTCTTTGTTAAAGAGGGTCTGTATAGTTTGTCTGCCTATTCTGCCATCTTACTGGAACTCAGCATATTAGCTCTTGTCTGTAAAATTTTCTAGAAAAAGGAAAAGTCTGCTCAAAACTTCTTTCTCATACAATAACTTCTGTTCTTTCCCATGGAAAAACATATTCCCACAGATGCAAGTAAAACATATATGAGAAGATAGATAGATTTCTATGGTTACCTATTCAATATTAATATTTAAAAGTAATGTTGTTGCTGTTGTGTTGTTATGTGCCATCGAGTCGGCCCTGACTCATAGCGACCCCTCCTTGGGTTTCCAAGACAGTATCACTACAGAAGTAGGATTGCCCAACCTTCCTTCAGAGGAGTGGCTGGTGGGTTTGAACCGCCAGCCTTCTTTTAAAAGTAATAG
>NW_006921867.1:3665770-3667633 GCF_000298275.1 Orycteropus afer afer
CTCAAGGAAGTGTTATTTTTAAAATGGAAGTCCAGAAAGGTCTCCCTGAGGAGAAGATATTTGAAGATTTTGAGCAAAGGAGACATTTGATGAAGAGGAAGGAGCCTCATAATATTTGGGGAAGGATGGAAGAGCAAATGGAAGTGTGCTAAGGTGGGAATATGCTTAATTTTTTTGAGGACCTGTAAGACCAGTCAGCATGATAGACCAGAATAAGGAAAGGCATGGGCAGCATGGAAAAGAGGGAAGAAAGATACAGCAGAGGGTATATCACTCAGGGTCTTACAGGAGTTTTTTCTAAGGATGAGAAGATACCGGAGGAATTTGAGACAGTGACCTGATCTGGTTTTGTGGTTTTCATTTTTTTTGTTTTTTGTTTTTTTTTTTTTTTGTTTTTTAATACCATTTGAATGATCTAGACTGGAATAGGGGGCAATGTTAGAGTAGAATTATGTAGGCAATATTTTGTGCTTTTCATTGATCCAATTGTGACTACATAACCCTAATAAATTTTAAAAGTTCAGAGATCTGGCTAATTTTTTTTTTACCACCTTAACATTTTTAAAATGGCATAAGATAAAATTTTATATAGGAATGTATTTTATTGTTTTAAATCATATTGTCACATGGAATCATTGACTTTTCCTCAGTTATCTTCCCCAAATAATACTCCATGAGTATGACATGATATCTTTGCTGTGAATGGAACATAACATGAAATTTAGTCCTTCAGTATTTAATCATTGCTTACAGTGGGTTTGCAGTTTAAACAAAGGAAACTCATTCCAAGGTTTTCTGTAACATTAAAACATATTGCAACAGCTAATATTGCTCATCAGGTGCTCTGGCGGTGTAGTGCCTAAGGCATTTGACTGCTAACCAGAAGGCTGGTGGTTCAGACCCACCAGCCACTCCTCAGAAGGAAGGTTGGACAATTCCGCAGTGATACCACTTCAGAAAACCAGGGAGAGATGTCTGTGAGTTGGATCTGACTCAACAGCAGTGAGTTTGGTTTTGGAATATTGCTCATCATCTTAGATTTTATTCAGTTGATCACTTTGTAAGCATCCAGTTAGTTTATTTATTTAGCTGATCTAGACGCTGACAATAAAGAAATAAAACTATGTTGGCATAGTGCCTAAGGCATTTGACTGCCAACCAGAAGGCTGGCAGTTCAAACCCACCAGCAATTCCTCAGAAAGAACATTGGGCAATCTACTTCCATAGTGATACTGCCTTGAAAACCCAAGGAAGGGTCACTATGAGTTGGATTTGAGTCAATGACAGTGAGTTTGGTTTGAGTTTTTGGTATGTTGAATATGGCAAAATTGTTCTCTGTTATTTGACAATAACCAATTGTCAAGTTGTTAAATGATGTTAATCATGGCATGAATACCTGTTATATCAGATGATGAAGAAAAGCATTTTCTTGGGATTCCCAGGATTATTATATGCACTTGATAGCATTACTTAGATCATATATTATTTACCTTTGAAATTTTGTAGAATAAATTTTCTTTTAAAGAATGACAAAAAAACAAACAAACAAAAAAAAAAAAACCTGCCATTGAATTGATTCTGACTTACAGTGACCTTCATTGGGTTTCTCAGGTGGTAAATCTTTTACACAAGTAGATTGCCAAGTCTTGCTTCCATGGAGTGGCTGGTGGGTTTGAACCACCAATCTTCTGGTTAGCAGTCAGATGCCTTAGGCACTGTACTACCAGAGCTGATAGTACATTATATTTCACTTTGTAATTAAATTAATATCAATGCTCTATTATAAAATATTAAACTAGTTTAGAAGTTTTGTAACAGCTTTATTGAAGTATTATTGCACATAGGTTAAAATGCACTATATGT
>NW_006921867.1:3667857-3670343 GCF_000298275.1 Orycteropus afer afer
TGTATGAGGTCTGATGGCATAATGCCTAAGGCATTTGACTGTGAACCAGGAGGCTGGCGGTTCAAACCCACCAGCTACTCCTCAGAAGGAAGATTGAACAATTTACTTCTGTGGTGATGTTGTTGTTTGGTACCATCGAGTTGTCTCTGACTCATAGTGACCCTATGTACAGCAGAACAAAACACTGCCCAAACCTGTGCCAGCTCCATGATCTCTGCTATACCTGAACCCATCGTTGTAGCCACTGTGTCAATATATCTTGTTGAGGGCTTCCCCCTCTTTCATTGACCTTCCACTTTACCAAGCATGATATCCTTCTCCAGGGAACAGTCTCTTCTTATAACATGACCAAAGTAAGTGAGAGGAAGTCTGGCCATTCTCGCTTCCAAGGAGCATTCTGGCTGCACTTCTTAGAGGACAGGTCTGTTAGTTCTTTTAGCAGTCCATGGTACTTTCAGCATTCTTCACCAGCACCACAACTCAAAAGCATTCACTCTTTTTTGATCTTCCTTATCCATTGTCCAGCTCTCACATGCATATGAAGCGACTGAAAATATCATGGCTTGTGTTAAACACACCTTAGTCCTCAAGGAGACATATTTTGCTCTTCAGCACTTGAAAGATGGCCTTTGCAGCCGACGTGCCCAATGCTATATGTCCTCTGATGTCCTTACTACTGCTTCCATTGTAGAATCAAGCAATGTGAAGTCTTTGACAACTTCAATCTTTTCTCCATTCATCGTGATGCTGCTTATAGGTCCAGATGTGAGGATTTTTGTTTTCTTTATATTGAGATGTAATTCATACTGCATACTATATTCTTCAATCTTCATCAGTAAGTGCTTCAAGTCATCCTCACTTTCAGCAAGAAAAGTTGTGTCATTAGCGTATCACAGGTTGTTAATGATTCTTCCTCCAATCCTGATACCACATTCTTCTTCATGTAGTCCATCTTCTCAGATTATTTGCTCAGCATATAGATTGAATAAGTATGGTGAAAGGATAGAACCCTGACACACTCCCTTCTTGATTTTAAACTATGCAGTGTCACCTTGTTCTGTCTGAATGGCAGCCTCCTCTGGTCAAGGTACAGGTTCCTCATGAGTACAATTAAGTGTTCTGGAATTCCCATTCTTCTCATTGTTATCCACAATTTGTTATGATCTACACAATCACAAGACAGCCAATAATAGCCAAAAGTTATTAAGATTTTCCGTGTTATCATTCTCGTATTTAATCCTCACAGAAAGAATTCAAAAGATCAATGATCATTCTTATTTCACAGAAGAAAAAGCTGAGACTAAGAGAAGTTAAGTAAATTTCCTAGATTCATTAATTATAAACTGTGGATATAGGATTTGAACCCAAGTTGTCTGACTATGAGACAGTGCTGTTAAGCATTATGCTACCTTCTGCTTTCCTCTAGTCCAGGAGTTCTAACATGGGCCCCTTTGACACTTGGTGAAGCTTAAATTCTCATTACCTGAATCATATTTAAATGCACAAAATAAAATATATAAGATGATAATAGAAACCATTTGTATTGAAATCCTGTTTTCTAAATATTTTAAAGGTTGTGGTATAATAGTTCTTTATTAATGCGTTAGGTAAAAAGGTAGAGCGATGAGCTTAATAACAGTCATCATTTGAAAGTAATGATGAATATAAGCAATATTTTGAAATGTCTGCAGCCTCTATTATCTAAAATATCACTGGTATTTTTACTAGTGACATCACAGGAACTGCTAATACACTATGGTTTATAACCTACAAAATGAAATGAAAATTATGTTAACTTATCATTCAAGTTAACAGGTGTCTGAATTCTACTTATGACCCTTTGAACTTGATTTCAGAACTCCTAGCCCATAAGGAGCTCTGGTGGCATAATGATTAAAAACATTTGGCTGCTAAACAAAAGATTGGCAGTTCGAACTCACAAGTTGCTCCACGGGAGAAAGATGAGGCAGTCAGCTTCTGTAAAGATTTTACCGTGTCGGAAACCCGATGTGGTAGTTCTACTCTCTCCTCTAGGGTTGCTATGAGTTGAAATCAACTCAATGGCAGTCGGTTTGATTTTATTCTATCCCATGTTGTTGTTAAGTGACAGCCAGTACTTTCTGACTCATAGATGCCCTATGTACAATAAAACAAAATATTGCATGGACCTGCGCCATCCTCAGAACTGTTGCTATGTTTGAGTCCATTGTTGCAGCCACTATGTAAACCCATCTCATAGAGTGTCTTTCACCTTTCCACTAACCCTCTGCTTTACCAACCAATATGTCCTTCTCCAGGAGCTCTGATAGCGGAGTGCCTAAGGCACTTGACTGCTAACCAGAAGGCTGGTGGTTTAAACCCACTAGCCACTCCTCAAAAGGAAGGTTGGGCAATCTACTTAGGTAGTGATATTGCCTCGGAAACCCAAGGAAGGGTCGCTATGAGTCGGGTCCGACTCGATGGCAAATAACAAAAACAACAACATG